>NC_058406.1:161365816-161516187 GCF_002201575.2 Neomonachus schauinslandi
TTTTTTTTTTTTTTTTTTTTTTTAAACATATAATGTATTATTTGTTTCAGAGGTCCAGGTCTGTGATTCAACAGTCTTACACAATTCACAGTGCTCACCATATATTTTTTTAATTTTATTTTATTATGTTATCTTAGTCACCATACAATACATCATTAGCTTTTGATGTAGTGATCCACAATTCATTGTTTTCATATAACACCCAGTGCTCCATGCAGTATGTGCCCTCCTTAATACCCATCACCAGGCTAACCCATCCCCCCACACCCCTCCCCTCTAAAACCCTCAGTTTGTTTCTCAGAGTCTGTAGTCTCTCATGGTTCTTCTCTCCCTCCGATTCCCCCCCTTCATTCTTTCCCTTCCTTCTCCTAATGTCCTCCATGCTATTTCTTATGTTCTACAAATAAGTGAAACCATATGATAATTGACTTTCTCTGCTTGACTCATTTCACTTAGCATAATCTCCTCCAGTCCCATCCATGTTGATGTAAAAGTTGGGTATTCATCCTTTCTGATGGCTGAGTAATATTCCATTGTATATATGGACTGCATCTTCTTTATCCATTCATCTGTTGAAGGGCATCTCGGCTCTTTCCACAGTTTGGCTATTGTGGACATTGCTGCTCTGAACATTGGGGTGCATATGGCCCTTCTTTTCACTACATCTGTGTCTTTGGGGTTAATACCCAGGAGTGTAATTGCTGGGTCATAGGGTAGCTCTATTTCTAATTTTTTGAGGCACCTCCACACTGTTTTCCAAAGTGGCTGTACCAACTTGCATTCCCACCAACAGTGTAAGAGGGTTCCCCTTTCTCCACAACCTCCAACATTTGTTTCTTGCCTTGTCAATTTTTGCCATTCTAACTGGTGTAAGGTGGTATCTCAATGTGGTTTTGATTTGAATTTCCCTGACAGTTAGTGATGATGAGCATTTTTTCACGTGTCTGTTAGCCATTCATACGTCTTCTTTGGAGAAGTGTCTGTTCATGTCTTTTGCCCGTTTTTTGACTTGATTATTTGTTTTTTGGGTGTTGAGTTTGAGAAGTTCTTTATAGGTGTTGGAAATCAGCCCTTTGTCTGATTTCCAATCATTTGCAAATATCTTCTCCCATTCTGTGGGTTGCCTCTTTGTTTTGTTGACTGTTTCCTTTGCTGTGCAGAAGCTTTTTATCTTGATGAAGTCCCAAATATTCATTTTTGCTTTTGTTTCACTTGCCTTTGGAGATGTATCTTGAAAGAAGTTGCTGTGGCCGATGTTGAAGAGGTAACTGCCTGTGTTCTCCTCTAGGGTTTTGATGGATTCCTGTCTCACATTGAGGTCTTTCATCCATTTTGAGTTTATCTTTGTGTGTGGTGTTAGAGAATGGGTGAGTTTCATTCTTCTGTAGATAGCTCTCAAAATTCCAATGACATTTTTCAAAGTATTGGAACAAACAATCATAAAATTTGTATGGAATCAGAAAAGACCCCGAATTGCCAAGGAAATGTTGAAAAAGAAAAAGCTGAGGGTATCACGCTGCCTGATTTCAAGCTATATTACAAAGCTGTGATCACCAAGACAGCATGGTACTGGCACAAAAACAGACATATAGACCAATGGAACAGAATAGAGAGCCCAGATATGAACTCTATGGTCAAATAATCTTCCACAAAGAAGGAAAAAATATGCAATGGAAAAAAGACAGTATATTAAGATATATTTTAGATATACGCTTAAACTTTGCTGCATTAAAAGCACTTCATTTTTTATCACCTAGTGATAAAATATTATCACTGCATGGTGATCAAGTAACATTCTCTTTTGAAATAAAAAAAACTGGTAAAAGTATGATACGAGTAAAATAACAGTCTTACAGATTTGTGGAATTTTATATAAGATACAAAAGCTGTGAATAAATGGCACAAATTCTAATGGATATCTAGTATTTACTAGATAGCTTCTTTATATGCACATTGCTGTTAAATATGTACAACAGTAAGGCAGTTATTATCTTTATTTTTCAGCTGAGAAAATTGAAATTCAGAAGAACTTAGCAATTTATTTGGTTGTACCTAGTACATTTTGAATTTAGGGTTTAAATTCAAGCCTGTTTCATCTCAAAACACATGATCGTTCTACTGTACTACTCTACAGAAAACCACTCTTCATCTGTATCTGTGTAAAAGCAGCGCAGAATTACCTGGGGATTCTCCATACCCCAATATGCTGATGAGCATGTTCCATCAGGTGTATAACTACTCAAAATTAGGGAAATATTCAGTCACCTTGTGCAAAAAGCTAAGAAATCCTGTAATCCTTAACAAGCTTGTGCTAGGCACAGATTGGGTATTTTCTGGTTATTTCAATGAAAGAAATATTCTAGAGACATTCTGAAGTTGGAAGACAACTTTCATAAATGGTCCATAAATTGAACCGATTTCCTCTGAATAAGGAGATTACTATAGTGTCAAGAGACATTCAGAACTGTGACAACGGTTAGCTTCCCCAGATGTGACCGTACCCAAAGTATACTATACCTAAGTATACTGTATAAAGAATAGTATACCTAAGGTGTAGCCCTGGTATGAGTGTAGATGAAGAAATACAGAACAGATACATGTGTAGGATCGTATTTGAAGAAATATGGCTTGGTATTTATGCACTTTTTAAAGACGTCATGTTTTTCATATAAGCAGACGAACAGATGGGATTGTAATGAAAGTGATGTTGCTTTAAGGTCACCAGATACGCATTTGTTACTTTCCTGATCTAAACAAGCTGCATTGTCTTTTCTCCCTGACTCTGAAGAGTTGGCCTGAATGGTGAAATTGCTAATGATGATAAGGGCAATTATAAAGAGATTTGAGTGATCAAGAAAAGAAAGGCATGTTTAGAACTTTCATCACTGGCACACAATCCTACCTAATTGGAAGAATCCAAGCCCAATGCTCCAAATTTGGCAAGATGTGTTGTTCATAACCCATGGAGAGCTACGACATGATATTAGAAGCTGGTAGTTGTTACTATAGAATGCTTATCATCTCTCTTGTTTCCTTCCAACAAAGGAAAAATGTAACTCCAATTGGTATACTCAGGTTTCTTTCCTTGCTGGGAAGGTAGAATTGACAAATTTGGGAAGCATGTCTGGCAGGCACACTCACCTCAGCTCTTCCCTACTTTATTTCTCTTGGAAGCAAGGGGTTTGCAAAGAGCATGTGTCCTTTTCCTTCCAGGCTCTTGCCTATAGAAATTGCCTTCCCTTGGTCACATGTTGTTGATGCCTGATGGTTAAGCCTGACACCTTCTGGGCATCAAGTGCATGACCCAATTAATTCATACTAAGCTGTCTTCCAACTTTGCTTCATGATACTACAGGTGGTATTTCATTCTCTATGCTTTTTGTTTGTTTGTTTCAGTTCACAATGTTTTCAGAATTCAGTTGACAAATTGGTGCAATGATATTTATTGAAGACTCTCAGAGAGACAAACAGTATATTTACTGCAAGCACAGGAATACAGAGTCATGTGGAGAATCTGATGGAGTACATAGGCTTCTCCTAATGAGCCCAAAAAGCACAGTATATTGTTCAAGTTTTGCCCAAGCTTATATGACTTATTCTTCAATTTAACCTTAAATACCAGACATAATTCTGTTATTGGGGGTCTTTATAATCAGGAAACTACTTTTCATAATATCACCACAAATTGCACAAGTTTAATGCCACTGTTCAAGTAATAGTTAAATGTCCACCATTTTGAATCTGGCAGTTTGCATGCATCTTTCAAGAGGAAATGTGTTGTAGGTCAAGTATATATTTTGTAGTTCCCATTGCCTCTGTGAGTATGGCATTAACTGTCAAAAACTGGATTTTGACATCCATATTTTGAACCCATAATTTTATACTGCCATTGTAAAAGTCCTAGGATGCTGCTGCTGCAATACTAAAGAAATGTTGTTTAGAATATCGTAAGAGCCAGGGTGTTGCTCTCACGCTTATGTTGGAGTTGTCCAGGAAGTGCTCTCTGCAGCAATATTGTCTCCTCAACAATTCTTTGTATGGCATCAAACTCTAGGGAATATATGTGGAAACGGAAATGGGAAACATGATTAAGCAGAGACACCAAAGGGACTTGGAAGGAATTGGTAATGTTCTCTTTGTACCTGCATGATACTTAAACGTTAAATTTATTGTTATTCTTCAAGTTGCTTATTAAAGTAAAATGCACAGACATTAAATGTACCAGTCATTGAAGTCTGACAAATGTGTAGCAGTGTAATCAACATAACAATCAAGATGTGAGGTATTTCCCCTACCCCAGATAGTTTACTCATGTCCCATTTGTCAATCCCTACCCCTTTACAGAAACTACTGTTTGCTATAATTCTAAATTATCTTTGCCTATTCTTCAATTTCATTTGGAATTTGCTTTTTCGTAACTGGTTTTTTTTTCCTCAATATATACATTTTTAAGATTCATCTGTATTGTTACATGCATAGACAGTTTGATCTTTCTCTATTTTAAATGAGCTTTCCTGAGGTAAATTTATATACAGCAAAATTTACTAATTTTAAGTGTACTATTAGATGAATTTGGGAAAATATGTATAGTTGTGTAACCACCACATACATAACCAAGATAACTTCTTTTTGGTCAAACTCAGTGAAATAAATCTTAGTCCAAGATGATATTAAAATGATCCACAGAAACTGATTCAGTATGGTGACTTTGTAAAATAACAGAGAATGAGTATTTTTCCTGTAACTGATTGGATACCAACTACAGATTTTCCTCGATTTATGATGGGATTACCTATCAGTAAATCCATCACAAATTGAAAATATCGTAAGTCAAAAATATATTTAATACACCTAAACTGCTGACATCATAGCTGCACTTATCCTACCCTAAATGTGTTCAAAATATCTATATCAGCCTATAGTAGGGCAAAATCATCTAACACAAAGCCTATTTTATAATAAAGTGTTGGATATCTCATGTAATTGAATACTGTCCTAGATGTGAAAAACACAATGGTTGTATGCGTACAGAACAGTTTAAGTATCTGCTATTTCCCTCTGTGATTGTGTGAGAGACTGGGAGCTGGGGCTCCCTGCCCAGCATCCTGAGAGAGGATTGTACTACATGTCGCTAGCCTAGGAAAAAAATCCAAATTCAGAATTCAAAGTACATTTCTATTGAATGTGTATCATTTTAGCACCATCATAAGTTGGAAAAAAAATATAAGTTGAACCATTGTAAGTTAGGGACCATCAGTAAAAATTTGACAAACTCTGAATTTTATTTTAACACCATTAATGCCTATTTATTTTGTCAGCAACCATGATGCACAGTTACTGTTTACATCCTGGTAGAAGAAAAAAAGTTTTGGAGACTTCCTGGATGAATAGAAACATAGGGGCTGCATTGCTGAATATGGTAATAGATTGTTGCATTGTAATGATTGTGGTTTTATAAGACGGTATCAGAGTTTTGTAAATAGTCCTAAGGTTTTAAAAATATTTTTGAAACATGGCTTGGAATTATTAAACTAATGTATCAGCGGATACTGAAGACAGAAATAGTGTGGAAGAACTACTAAAAGCCCAAACAGCTGAGTTTCTGTTAGGTAGGTTTTTATCAGAATTGTATGAGTAAGGGTTCTCTGCTGTGACTGAAATCAGTTTTGTAATTTGTCACTTGTCCACAGCAGATAGTCTCAAGGAAACCGTCCAGATGTTAAATTGCCACATGCTTCAAGTTAATAAACCTTTAACTTATGATTGGCCTTTTCATAAACACAAAGACACATAAAGGAAGGGGGAAAGAAAGGAGAGAGGGAAAGGAGAGAGAGGAGGAGGAGGGTGGAAAGAAGAGAGAGGGAAGACCTCTTGAGATATTTTGCCTAAAGGCCTTTGACATCAGCAGGGCTCCACTTTTAACTTTTTCCAAACCCAGTTGCACTATTTTTATAGCTTTATTTCTGGACTTAGCAGAAAAACAGAGGTGGATTCAGTTAAGAGAGTTATTCTCCAGGGCATATCTGCCAGGATTTTCTTTTCTCAATACATCTTATTTAACCTAAAGCAGCAGTAAGAATTGAAGCCCTATTCAGCAAAATGGAGATTCTTTCAGTATGTTTCTTTGCCATGGTATTCACTGCAACACCAGAACATAAAAACTGGGTCCTAGGTAACTCTACAGTGGTAATGCGAGAAGCCTAACTTCTTTCTTCCTGGCTTTCCGGTAAAAGGAATGAAAGCACAGGTGAAACTAAACCTCAGATATCTTTAATAATATTAATTCTGGCTTCCCAAACCCTTGCTATAGCCAGAGATCAATAAAGAGGGAAGAGTAAGGGAAAAAAATGTATATATAGTATTTCCTAATCAAAGAAGACTAATAAAATATGGGTTGAATATACATGTGAACTATTCACACATAGTTCATCAGATCCACCTGGTAATTGTAGTGACCATGTATGTAGTTAGTGGCTTAATCCAGAGGAAGACAAAACAAGAAAGGAGGTAGTATCATAACTTAGAGCAAGGTAGGCTCCTACCCTCTCATAGAAACTGAAAGATGTCGACATTCCAGAGCTGTCTCCCCCATCCTTGAGAAAGACTGTTTTGGGTCTTCAAGCAGACAAAAGATCTATGTAGTTTTCAAAAGGATATATATATATATATATATATATATATTTTTTTTTTTTGGAAAGGAGAATGTGCTTACAATTACACATTTTCTAAAATAAATGCTTTTAGAAAAAAGAGAGATCTTTTCCCTTATTTTTGATAAGGAAGGAGAATTAAGTCTTTTTAAATTTTTATTTACCCTTACACCTTTCAGTTATTTATTAATTCATAATGTAGTTGGCACATGTGCCCTATTATATTATTGCTTAAAACTACCAACTCATCAATTTCACTATGCAACTTATTTAAGAAATATCACAAAAATATGTAAAAAAATAAAACACCATAGCAGAGTAGAGGATAGATGTCTCAGGCCAAAGTTATCTAAAGTAATTAAGTGAAATAAACATGAAGTTATTTTTCATAGCTACAACTCATTAATGGTTCAAAATTTCAGGTAAAACAAAATTTTAGTTTTACATCAAGTCAAGTGTTCCATAGGGATAGAAGAAAACCCCAGAAGCAAATATATTTATGGGTTCTTAAAGATATTAGACTATATGACACTATGACTAATCAAATATCAATATAGACCATATTCATTTTGTCTAACCAACAGAAGTCACCCATAATTCTATCAGAATAGAAGCAAAGCCTGTACTAAAAGTGTTTTTTTAAATTATGACATAAACATAAATAGCATTATAATTCTAGACTTATTTGAATCTATGTGTAAATTTAAGTGTAAATTCCTAACTAAATTCTTAAACATGAAAAATTAATTTTTATAAATAACAGCATAAGACTCTTTTTCTGTATAACAGTGGTTCTTAACTAGAGATAATTCTCCACTCCCCTGGAGGTATTTGGCAATGCCTGGAGCATTTTGGCTGTCCTGCTATCAGCATCTAGTGAGTAGAGGCCTGGGATGGTGCTAAATATCCTAAATGCTAAATGCACAGGACAGCCCCCACAATAAAGAATTATCCAGTTCAAATACCAGTACTGCCTAGATTAAGAAATTTGATGTGTTATAGTTGATTTTGTGACCATAATTAGTGCAATTCAACTTTTCTCCCGTACGGAGATGTCTAATATGGGTACTGACCTATAGATCCTAGTTTGAAACTAAAGTTGATATTGTTTTGCGCTGAAACATAGAAATTATGAAGTATGAATAGATCATTCTAACCTGTGAGAAACTTAACAATTTTCTTGCATTATTGAATAACCTGACATAAAATACCTGAAGCTGACAAGATGATAGAGCAACATCTGTAGTACAGAGGTAAAAGCTGTCCCTAAAGTCTTCTGTCTTGACAGTTTATTGTGAAATGATTTAGTATCACAAAAAGAAAAACATATCAACAAAGTGTAGGGGTTATCCCCAGTTTAGCAGACTAAATCTGACAAGGACAATGTTTCATGTTTCTAACCAAACAATATGCACAAATTAAATCACAGTAACATCTCCTCTGGTAGTTGGAAATAATAGAAAATGGCAAATCTTTGGCAACAGAAAATTAAATATCTTAATGACCTAAAACTTAAAACAAATAATGTTTTAAAAAATTGAACATGAACCCTTCCTTAAAGCATTGCCTGGGAGAAGGTTAAGCTGTATTTTATACCATAAAGATTTATGTTATATGAGAACAGATATTTCTTACTAATACATATATTTATCAAAATCTGTTCCTTAGTATAGGAGAGACAAACTGATTTTAAGAGTTAATTAGATATTAGTTTCATTTTACCAAATTTATATATAAAATACAAAATTCATTACCAGTAACAAAATGGGATCATACAGAGATGATCCCTGACTTAACGATGTTTTGATGTAGGATTTTTTGGCTTCACAATGGTGTGAAAGCGATACCCATCCAGTAGCAGTGTACCTTGAATTTTGATCTTTTCCTTGGGCTAGTCCTATGGGGCACAACCCTCTCATGATGCTGGGCTTTGGCAGTGAGATGCAGTTCCCACATGTTCACACCATCATGAGGGTGAACAACCCTTACACTGACAACCTTTCTCTACTATCCAGCCATTCTGTTTTTCATTTTCAGTACAGTATTCACTGAATGACATAGATATTCAACACTTCATTATAGAATAGTCGTTGTGTTAGATGATTTTGCCCAATTGTAGGCTAATGTCCGTGTTCTGAGCACATTTAAGAGGCTTGGCTAAGCTAGGATGTTTGGTAGGTTAGGTATTAAATGCATTTTTGACTTAGTATTTTCAACTTACAATGGGTATATCAGGACACAACTCCATCGTAAGTCAAGGAAGAGCTGTACCTTGTTATTTTACAATTAAAAAGCTATATGTCCATGGCTTGAGTGGTAAAGATATGGATTTCAGATCATGATAACTACTTTGTAGTCACCTATGGAGGATACTTAAAATTCTCAACTACTTATATAACATTCTTCACTTCTGCTTAAAACATAATTTTATCAAAGTAGGTAAGACTACTCATAAAATTACTTTATGCCCAAGGACCTGACATTCCCTTTGTTGTGATTACATTGTTTCAAAATCCATTACTTCTCCAACACCATCTCTGAAACAATTTTCCTATGATTGTATTGTATCAAAAGCTCTATCTCTTATTCACCAAATAATTTTTTTTTTTTTTTTTTTTTACTATCTTGGCACCAGACAGAAGAAGCATCGTCACTTTGATTATACTTGAACAAAGTCTAGTCTACTTTCCTTTCAGACAGTTTTTTCTTTGTATTTGCCATTTCTAGGATTCACTGCTATTTGCAAACCACTTAAAGTCCTATTCTGAATAAATAGAAATTCTCATTATAAGGGAGACTTCCAATTCATTATGGATGAAACAAAAAAAATCCTTTGATATATAGTTCAACATTTTATGCCTACTATTTTCAGAATAAAAAAAACCTGAAACCGAAAAAAGGAAGGTTGATTTTAAAAAAGAAGAAAAGGAAAATGTCCCAGGGCTTCCCCAGCAATAACTTAGGGAAAAATATTTTCTTGGTATCTCTAAGCTAAAAGACACATTAAAGGAAATTTAAGCAACTCTCCCATGTATTTCTCTAATACGTAAGTCCAAAAGCAAAATTTAAAGACTTGGAATTTTGTCAAAATAAGAGCAAACTTTGAATTAGAGTAAGGCACTTTGGAAATAATTTTAAATATCATTAAAATTACATATGGATGCATCCTTTCTCTCCCTTTTTTTTTCTGCTTTCATTTCCTTATTTCTTTCACTAAATGAAAGGACTTATAAATGGTTTTTGCTTAATGATATTGATAATATGTATCTCTATTAGTTTTCTATTACTGGATAGCAAGTTACCACAACATTGGTGGCTTACAACAGCATGTTTATTATCTCAGGATTTGTATGGGTAAGAACTCTGGGCATGACTTAACTGGGTTCTCTGCTCAAGATGTCTCACAAAGATGTTAGCTAGAGCTGTGTCACCTGAAGACTCAACCGGGGCGGGGGAGGGGGGATCTGATTTAAGCTCACTCATGGTGATTACACATACTCTTTTTTTTTTTTTTTTGGTGGGTTGTTGTTCTAAGGGCTTGTTCCTCCTTAGCTTTTGTTCAGAGGCCACTTTTAGTCCCTTGCCTCCCAGTGGCCAGATCACAATATAACAAATTGTTTCATCAAAGCCAGCAAGGAAGAGACTGCCAAAAAAAGACAAGTTAAGATATTATGTAATGCAATCGTGGGAGTGACATTCCATCCTTGCTGTATTCTATTGGTTAGAAACAAGTCACATGTTCTGCCCATGTGCAAGAAGAGGGGATTACAGAAGGGCATGAATAGCAGGAGAAGGTAAGGTAGTAACACCAGCTTAGAGTCTGTTCTACACAATAGCTAAAATATGTTGAAAACTTAAGGTTCCAAAATTCCTTTTCTTGGTGGTAAAGAACTAATGAATCTTGGCTGGGGTTATAACTCTCAGGAATAAATGCTACTGATTTTTGCCTCTCCTATAGCTAATCAGTTAGGTGGCCAGTGGAATAAGAGAGCAAATTATATGTACTTCTTTCTTCCCACGTTCTGGAACTTGAATGTGTTCCTAAATTATCTTTGATTACATGGCATGCTGTCTAAGCCCTTTACATGTACTAATCCATTTAATTATAACATACTTCTGAAAAGTAGGGAGTCTAATTACCCTACTATTACAGATAAGGAAAGTGACACAAAAAAGTAAAATATTTTGTTCAAAGATAAGTTCTGGTGCCACAGTCTGAACTTGGAGTATAAATCTAGAGTTTACAGTTTTATCATAGTAAGTTCTGGTGCCACAGTCTGAACTTGGAGTATAAATCTAGAGTTTACAGTTTTATCACTATTAGTTTTCATCTCTAAAATCTCATATTTGGTATTAGTTCTCTAGTAAGCAAAAACTTTAAACTCAGACCAAATTACTGCAACAGCAAAGAAAAATCATCTGTGTCTTATGGAAATGTTTTAAAATATCCATTTGATTTCATCAGTGGTGATAACTACTTTGGTATCACTGGAAAAATGAACTCAGAGGGATATGTTAGGAATGTTTTATATTTTTATTAATAAATTTTAATTTTTTTTTTTAAGATTTTATTTATTTGACAGAGAGAAGAGCACAAGCAGAGGAAATGGCAGAGGGAGAGGGAGAAGCAGGCTCTGCACTGAGCAGGGAGCCTGATGCGGGACTCGATCCCAGGACTCTGGGATCATGACCTGAGCCGAAGGCAGACGTTTAACCATCTGAGCCACCCAGGTGCCCAAATTTTAATTCATCCTTTATATATGATGGAGTTTTCTGAACAGTTATCTATAAGAAAAACTCCATATAAAAAAGAACTATCAAAGAAAGAAAGAAAAGAAAGAAAGAAAGGAAGAAAAACAAAGACCTTATCAGTATAGGGCTTATATGAAGTAGGAAAAACCTGGAGGCTTGTCCTGAACATGCATAGCATTTGATATTATTAATGAAAATAGATTAGTTTTGATAAATGAAATAAATTTAATTGCCTAAAATAAAATAAACTTAAGTCTATCTTCTTAAAGTTCCAGCATATTAAGTAGTAGTTTACCCTTTAGCACCAAAAATAAATTTTCTTGCTCTCTGAATTAATCTCTATTGTTTCCAAAAAGGAGCACAAATGCACACACAAAAACATACCAAGAACAAATTAAGTGGTAAAAAAGCCATCAAGAATTACTTAGCTCTTTCCTTTTCTCCACCACCGTGGTGTGTAGGGTTGGCTGTTTCTCACCATGTCTTTTCACAAGACTTTCAGGATCTAGTGATTCCTGGCCAAGAAACAAAAGCAGAATCATCCCATTCCCCACTGGATTCAGATGAAAACTGGTAATAAAATCAGGCCCTGGGTGTTATACGCAACTGATGAGTTTTTGAACACTATATCTGAAACTAACAATGTACTATGTGTTGGCTAATTTAAATTAAAAAAATGAATTTAAATTAAAAAAAAAAAAAGGTACAATTCCAAGAGGAGGCATTGGAGAAGAACCAGGCTGGGTCTATAAGGGATCACACGTGAGGTGGCACACATTTATGCTGCATGAGGTCATGTGCTTGTATCCTGTCACTCTGTGAACATCACTACTACCTGAACAATAGACATTTCTATCGAGGAAATGAATTTCTGTTACTATACTTCTGCACCACTAGGTTGGTTCAGTAATAAATATATGAGACCCTTTGTTTGAAAAGAAAAATAATTACTTAGTATAGCGTTATGATGAACACAATATCCCAGAGTAGAGATTCAAGCCCTGGCCAATGAGCATAGCTGGAACTTCTTGTATACATTGCACTGCCCTTACCATCAACTGATTACCTTCTATGAGAAATGAAACAAGCAAGCAGAGCTTTCCTTGGACCTCAGCTGTGAACATTCATTCATGTCTGGTGCCTCAAATTCTTTGCCACTCTGGCATATCCAGGATGACCCCAAAAGCATTAGAAGTATTGATTTTAGAGTTACAAATAAATGTCAGTAGGTAGGCTAATTAGCAAATACAGAATCCTTAAATAATGAGGAAAGATGTCTATCCATTAGGGTAATACTTGTAAAATTCTTCTCCCACACTAATACATGCAGAAGTCACACTATTCGTTCATCTCTACCAGTGACTCCCTGTGGTAATGACTTATAAAGATCTAGGACTCCCTGGAAATTTTTCTTTGCATGAGGATAGATAGAAAAATAGTAGAGCTTCACTTAATTTTTTTAAAAATCACATTCAGGGGTGCCTGGGTGGCTCAGTTGTTAAGCATCTGCCTTCCGCTCAGGTCATGATCCTGGAGTTCCGGGATCGAGCCCTACATCAGGCTCCCTGTAGCCGATTTCTCCCTCTCCCACTTCCCCTGCTTGTGTTCCCTCTCTTGCTGTCTCTCTCTCTGTGTCAAATAAATAAATAAGGGGCGCCTGGGTGGCTCAGTCGTTAAGCCTCTGCCTTCGGCTCAGGTCATGATCCCAGGGTACTGGGATCGAGTCCCACATCGGGCTCCCTGCTCGGCGGGGAGCCTGCTTCTCCCTCTCCCACTCCTCCTGCTTGTGTTCCCTCTCTCGCTATGTCTCTCTCTGTCAAAAAATAAATTAAAAAAATAAATAAATAAAATATTTAAAAATAAATGTTTTTTTTAAAAAAACACATTTAAATTAGCCATAAAATAAGATTGTGAAGAGGAATAATTTTGAGTGTGTTCTCAAAACAACAAACAAAAAAAAACCCAGTTATACACACACATAATTTTCTAGTTATTAGAGGGGATAAGACACACAACCAAGTTCTTTTTATTATGACATAGGTTTTTTGATATATTTAAAATTAAGCTGCCAGCATTATTCAAAATGACTTCTATTTTCAGGCTTATTACAATTTTTAATTTATATTTCTCCCCATTATCATGCTTCATGCTTCCTTAATTAAATTGTTTTGTGTATCCATCTAAATGATGTTCTTTGCTTCACTGTTTCATGCACTATGTGTACCAATTTGATAATGAAGTAAAACAATCCAGGACTTTATGGGATTTTTAAAAAAATTTTAACTCACTAGCTCTAAACTTAAATACTTAAGTTTGAAACTGTTTCATTTTCTTGGGCATTTCTCTCAAATATAAGAGTAATATATTCTGCCCTTTATTATATATTTAGATACTAGTTTTTCATTAGAATATAATTATTATTAAACAAATATTTGAACGCTGCTCTGAATTCCATGTAATATATAAAAAAAGACTCCATTCCCTGCCATCATCACCTTCCCCTACCTCAAAACAACCATAACCACAAGAATAATAGGTCCTAGAGTTTATCTGGAAGCTGTAGAAACCTAACATATTATTTATCTCCATACCTTTGTATGGCAAGACTAGCAGACTAATAGAATTTTACTTTGCTCCCCTACCAACTTTTAGCAAAACACCACTTTCTCTGAACCTGATTTATTTATTCTATACAATTAAAGGAATAATAACTATGGTAGATATATTACATGGTTATGGTGAGGATCAAATAAAATAGTTTAAAGTTATTTTAAATTGCAAGACAAATATAAAAATTACTGTTTGATTTGATATATATTTTTTAATTTGAGTATAGTTGATGCACAATGTTAAATTTGTTTCAGGTTTACAACTTAGTGATTTGACAAGTTTGTATATTATGCTATGTTCATCACAACTATAGCTACCATCTGTCCCATTACATTGCTACTATAGTATCTTTGACTGTATTCCTTATGCTATGACTTAATCATTCCATAACTGAAAGCCTGTATCTCCCTCTTTCCTTCACCCATTTTGCCAACCCCCCCAACCCCCTCCCTTCTGGAAACCATCAGTTCTTGTAATTTATAGGTGTGATTCTGTTTTTTGTTTATTCATTTTTTTAATTCCACTTTTGAATGGAATCATACAGTATTTGTCTTTCTCTGTCTGACTTATTTCATTATATCCTCTAGGTCCATCCATGTTGTTGCAAAAGACATGGTCTGATCATTTTTTAGGGCTGTGTAATATTCCATTGTGTGTATCTCTGTGTGTACACACACATCTTCTTCATCTATCAATGGACACTTAAGTTACTTCCGTATCTTGACTATTATAAATAATGCTATAATAAACATAGGGTGTATATATCTTTTTGAATTAGTATTTTTATTTTCTTTGGATAAATATCCAGTAGTGGAATTACCAGATCCAATGATATTTTTATTTTTAATTTTTTGAGGAACCTCCCTGCTGTTTTCCACAGTGGTTGCACCAATTTACTTTCCCACCAACAGTGCACAAGGGTTCCTTTTTCTCCAACACTTCACCAATACATATTTCTTGTCATTTTGATGTTAGCCATTCTAACAGGTGTGAGGTGATATCTCACTGTGGTTTTGATTTGCATTTCCCTGGTATTTAGTGATGTTGAGCATCTTTTTATGTGTCTGTTGGCCATCTGCATGCCTTCTTTGGAAAAATGTCTATTCAGGTCCTCTGCCCATTTTTAAATCAGATTGGTGTGCTTTGGTGTTGAGTTGTATAATTTTTTAATATATTTTTATTATTAACTCCTTATCAAATATATTATTTGCAAATATCTTCTCCCATTCAGTAGGTTGTGTTTTTGTTTTGTTGATGGTTTCCATTGCTGTGCAAGTGCTTTTTATTTGGATGTAGTCCCAGTAGTTTATTTTTGCTTTTGTTTCCCTTGTAATAGAACACATATTTGGAAGAACATCTCTACAGCCAATGTCAGAGAAATTACTGTCTCTGTTCTCTTCTCAGAATTCTATGGTTTCAGGTCTCACATTTAGGTCGACCTTTTAATGAATTTTGAGTTTGGTTTTGTGTGTGGTATAAAAGTGGTCCAGTTTCATTCTTTTACATGTAACTGTCCAGTTTTCTAACACCATTTATTGAAAAGACCCATCTTTTCCCCATTGTGTATACTTGCCTCCTCAGCCATAGATTAATGGACCATATAATTGTAGGTTAATTTCTGGGGTCTCTATTCTGTTCCACTGATGTGTCCGTTTTTGTGCCAGTAATAAACTGTTTTGACTATTACAGCTTTGTCTATATCTGGGCTTGTGATACCTCCAGCTTTGTTCTTCTTTCTCAGGATTGCTTTGGTTATTCAAGGTCTTCTGTGGTTCCATACAAACTTTAGGATTAATTATTTAGTTTTGTAAAATATGCTCATGGTATTTTGATAGGGATTGCATTGAATCTGTTTTGAGCATTGAATTGCTTTTGGTAATTGACATTTTACCAATATTAAGTCTTGAATCCATGAGTATGGAATATCTTTCCATTTGTTTGTCATCTTTAACATCTTTCATCAGTATTTCATAGTTTTCAGTGATGTTTTTATGAAGAAAAATTTACTAAGTGCTATGGTGTGCACTGTGAATTGTGTAAGACTGTTGAATCACAAACCTGTACCTCTAAAACAAATAATACATTATATGTTAAAAAAATAGAAGAAGATAGTAGGAAGGGAAAAATGTAAAAGAAGTAAACAAAAATACAGTAGTCAGTAAACCTGATTGCATTTTAAATTTGTGTTTAAGTGTCTGCTCTTCCATGAAAAATTAATTTTGTTAGGGTAAGATTATTATTGCTCTTATTGATGTTTCCTTACTCTATACCTAGCATAGTGCATGGACCAAAGCAATTTCTTAAAATATATTCGTTAAGTAAATGAGGATAAACATTGTCTTCCTAACCAAATTATTAGAAGCAAAAATAAATTCCATATATACATATATATGTAAATATTTTATAGTTTATAAAACTTTCTCATTTTTTTAGTTATTGTTTCTTAAATTTCGGACTTGTCCTCCTTTATGTATGAGCAGTAATCCTATCCATACAGAGTTGTCATTATTCTCCAGTTAGTTGTGTCTTTGGATTTTTCCACTTATGATTATATTTTGACAAGATCTATTTATAAGGACCTTTGAAGCAACTGTCCTTAAGTATAATTGTGATCCTTAGGTAAAAAACTATGAAGCTAACAGCCACACAAAAACATGATGCAGAGACTGACACTTAAACATTGGGGAAAATGGAAAATAATGACAGTAAACCAAACTTTAATAACAACTCTTAATGATCTAAATAAAAGTTTTTTGTTTTCCAGTTGTATTCACAGGAAAAGGGGGACAATTTACACTGAAAAACTAGTCACTCAAACACTTCTGTTATGTAATAATAGGTTGGATTCAATCACGTTAAATACTAAATCCGACCTTTTTTGTTTCTTTTACATTTAACATAGGGGCAGAGTTAGACAGTTTTGCTTAAGTAGTGATTCAGATATCGTTTAGAATGTTCTAATTTGGTGACTAACAGACTACCTCACAACTTGTAGATTTCAGATTTGAATTTGCAAATAGAAGATAATTCACCTGAGCTCTCTTCCTTTCTTCCGCACCAGCAGGCTTTGGGAGGCTCTCTGCCTATTATGTCTCACTATGTATGGCTGTACATATATCCCCAGAGGATCACCTTCTTCAAATGAAGTCAAAACCATTAAAAAGCAACCAAAATTCAAAATTTTATGAATTACATGAAGCATAGTTATTTGTGTTTGCTGGTAAACACAAGAGGTAAAGGATCCTCGGTGTGTTCAAAGTTTCATTTGGCCTCACTCAACTGAATGTCAACAAACTTATCCATGACATAAATTGCAAGAAAAAATCTGAGAAATCTGTATTTAGTCTTATGTTTCCTACTTGTAAGGAAGGGTGTTGAGCTTCCCCTCTATTTTTATTGTTTAATACCCTTCTCCTCTTTCCTTCCATTCTTCAAACAAAATGGGTAGAAGTCTCTCATTTACATATATTCTTTCACTAATTATTTATACATATATTATTCATATTTATCAAGATCACACAGTATTTGCTCTATTTCAATAACAAAGTGATATAAAAATTTTCAAATAATTAACAAGCAAGCAAAAAGTGACTTGGGGGAAATAAAGTATGCAAAAATTCAAGAGCTATACATAACCTACTATTTAATAACATTGTCTTAATAAGAATAAGTAATGGTTAAGGAACTGGGTAATATACCTCAAGGTCTTTTTTCTTTGGTGGTGTTAATCTTCTTTCATGGAATTGACTCAGTGACTGGTAGCATATCTCATTGAGACACCATGGGTTATGTATTTTGAGGTAATAAAAATAGTAGTTTTTGAAATAGTATATGGTAGACTGATTAATGGTTGCCCAAATATGTCCATGTTGTGAATATATTACCTTACATGATAAGACGGACTCAGTAATTTGATCAAGTATTTTCTTTTGTCCCTGATTAAGCTTTTTGTTCTTGAAGCTTTTGTCTTGCTACACAGCATTTCCAGGAAATGAGTTTTGTTTTGTTTTGTTTTAAATTCATTTAATTAACATATAGTGTATCATTAGTTTCAGAGGTAGAGTTCAGTGATTCATCAGTCTTATATAATACCCAGTGCTCACTACATCACATGCCCTCCTTAATGTCCATCACCCAGTTACTCCATCCCCTCCAGCAACCCTCAATTTGTTTCCTATGATTAAGAGTCTCTTATGGTATGTCTCCCTCTCTGATTTCCTCTTGTTTTATTTTTTCCTCTTTTCCCCTATGATCCTCTGTTTTGTTTTTTAAATTCCGCATATGAGTGAGATCATGTGATAATTGTCTTTCTCTTATTTCGCTTAGCATAATACTCTCTAGTTCCATCCATGTCATTCCAAATGGCAAGATTTCATTTTTTTTTTTTGATGGCTGAGTAGTATTCCAGTGTGTGTGTGTGTGTGTGTGTGTGTGTGTGTGTGTGTGTGTATCACAACTTCTTCATCCATTCATCTGTTGATGGACATCTGGGCTCTTTCTATGTTTTGGCTATTGTGGACATTGCTTCTATAAACATTGGGGTGCAGGGGCCACTTTGGATCACTCCATTTGTATCTTTGGGGAATACCCAGTAGTTCAGTTGCTAGGTCATAGGGTAGCTCTATTTTCAACTTTTTGAGGAACCTCCATACTGTTTTCCAGAGTGGTTGCACCAGCTTGCATTCCCACCAACAGTGTAAGAGGTTCCCCTTTCTCCACATCCTCGCCAACATCTGTCATTTCCTGACACCATACATAAAAATAGACTCAAAATGGATGAAAGATCAAGTATTTTTGAATTGGGGAAATTACACTGTATTATCTGGGTGGGCCTGATGTAATCACAAGGATCCTTAATAAGAGAAGGGTCAGAGTGAGGACAACATAATGTGATGATGGAAGAAGGTTTTGGAGGAACGTGGTCACAAAGCCAAGGAAGGTCTGCAGCCTCTAGAGTCTGGAGCCAGCAGGGAACAGCTTCTTTCCTGGGACCCTCATAAGTAACCAGCCCTTCCAACACCTTAATCTTAACCTGTAAGACTAATTTCAGACTTCTGACATCCAGAACTATCAAAGAAGAAACATGTGTTATGTCACTAAGTATGTGATAATTTGTTGTAGCAGCAACAGGAAAAAGTGATTTGATTTGTGGCTGATGAGGACAAGAATGAAAGTGCTGTTATGTCTCTTCTTCACTAGATTATTACAGGGGTCTGAAAACACAACTAAATGTAATAAATCCAGCGTATCTAATGAGAAGGTGAGTGATTATATCACAATCTAGGTATTGCTCTATGATCTAGTTATGATACAGTGCAGGGACATATGTGAAAATCAGTTAAATTGGTAATAGCCATATTCTAAAAATTGGGCTTCTATGACAAGCCAATGAGTGAGCATCAAGATCCACAGTATATCAAAGAAATACTCAAGAAATTCTCCTAGGTTCAGCAAGCAATATTCCTGTTAAGAATACATACACATTTTCAAATCAAATGGAGTCAAGTACTCCGGTTATTTTGCTATAAATACCTCCTGTGCCCTTTAGTGAACTCTGTTATCTTCAAACATCAATGGCTGCTTATGTATTGATGTAAAATGTAGTGACTTAATAAGTAACTTGGCAGTGTTCTCAACTTTGATTTTTCTTTTCTTTTACACTTCTACACTAGATAGAGCAGCACAGGATTGTGCTCAGTCTCCAAAGGCTATTGAAGATCCTAGATACATACAATTGAAATAGCCCTGAAAAGACAGAGAATAGATACACAGAATCAATATTGATACTTTTGAAAAGGTCCAAGGAACTGGTAGGACCCAAACTAAGGGTGTAATATGTAATAATAGGATGAGAAGGGTTGAAAAATATGTAGAAGTTAGAAAGTATAGGATGAGGCATGTATCTGTATATTTGTATTTGCATATTGGTATCTCTATTTTGTTCCAAAAGTGTTTTATACAAGCTATATATATTGCTTTCATTAAGTCATTATCATTGCTCTACAATATGGTACTTTAAAAGAAAGTAAATTGTTTATTTGGAGACATAATTAAAATAGGTAAAAATCACTCAGAATATAGCCATATTGCTGAGATTATTTGTGCAGCTGTGACACTGGCATGGCTGAAATATTCTAAAATCAAATCACTTAGTTCTGCTTATTTGGTATATATGTGTGTATGTGGTATATATGTGGGGGGTGTGTGTGTGTGTATGTATATGGAGTGTATGTATGCATACTTGGTCCTTTGTGTCTCTAAACTAGCTTGACAACTTTTCATATTTTTTTTTTTTTGCAACTTAATCAGCTTTGGTGTGAAGTAGAGGTGACCTGATTTTACTTTCTTAATTATATAATTCATATGTGAGCATAATATTGAAGTAGACAAACTATTCATTCTCACATGTCACCATTATAAATATTACTGCATTTTATAAAATGATTACTTTGCCCAAGTTCCCCTTAGAATTTTATAATCTTTACAATTTGTATTAAAGAAGGAAGTTGGCTTAGACCTCATTCCTTCTATCTTTGAAGAGTCATAATTACCCTAATTATCTGCTCCAGTGTGATGTTAAAATGCTTTAACATTCCACTTTACCTCCAGAGGAATGTACTTAGTTTCTAAGAAGTTGCCATCTGTTTTTTATTTGAATACTCAACGTAGGTTAAAAATCCACTTGTGTGTTCAGTGCTATCAACCTCATCCATCATGGATTTCCTATTTCAGGGGCAGATACTCTGCCAATGACAGGAGGAGGTATAAAAGCAAGAGTCAACAGTGCAGAGAAAGACCCAGATTTGTACCACCTCCTCTCTTCTCTGAAAACATAGAGACTCTTTTCATCCTTTATTCAACTTTTCTTTTTCCTCTTTAAATGAACCTTTAATAATCCTTATCAATCCCAGAATGGTCTTTGCAACCTTCCTTAATTCCGTCCAGTTCTCTGTTAATGTACATATTTTTACAAAGGATTGGAAATATTTGCAGTTGCAAATATTGCATTTTGAGAAAAGTGAAGTATGAAAATTAGTGGAGTAAAGACTGAAAGTTACAATAACGTCATATTTTGATTAATTTGAACTATGTAAAGGACATGTACATTTGACTTAAAAAAATTACATAGACAGTATCAACCAGAAGTATCAGTTCATGTTACTTACACTACTGTTAAGCTTCCAAACCTGATTACAATTGATTGTCTATCAGTTGGATAGTTTAGATAAAGGGAAATTATTGGTTTTGAAAAAAAAAATAACAATTATAAATTAGTGGTTTGTGAGGATGTTTTTCCCTTTATCACCAATCTGTTGATGGAGGTTATACATTCTCTCCCTAAAGGGAACAATTACATTTACTCAGTATTTTATATTGAGTTTAGAAAGTTAATGAGCTCTGTGAAATACAGTGCTATCTTGACCTGCCATTCAAACCTACATCTTAATAGAAATGCAAAATTTAGAGTAGGCATATCAAGTTTAACTTTCAAGTAAATGTATAAAACACAACAGTGTCTTTAAGTGGTAATTTAAAATAAAATGAATGTGTTCCTTCTTACCAAAGGAAAATATTTGTTACCATATGTGTATGCAATCAAGAGTGGTGCCTATACAAAATGAATTTTTTGGACTGTACTTCCAGAGTATCTAAAATAGCAAGTTTTGATTTGGGTCTCAGGAGGCTAAATTTACTAGATGAAACAGAAACTAAAAATAGGCAAATCTTCTAAAATTTATACTAAAAGTTTTAGAATGTAAGTGGAATCAAAGAATATTTGTCCTTTTGTGACTGGCTGGCATATTTGACTTAGAATAATGTCCTCCTGGTTCATCCATGTTGTAACCTGTGATAGAATTTCATCCTTTTTAAAGGTTATATCATTTTTGTTATGTGCATATATATACCCCATTTTGTTTATCCATTAATTTGTTGATGGATATTTGGGGTGCTTCTATCCCTTGGATATTGTGAATAATGCTGTGATAAACATAGGTGTGCAGATATCTTTTCAAGATCCTGCTTTGAGTACCTTGACATATATACCCAGAAATGAGATTGCTGGATCATATGGCAAATCTATTTTTAATTTTCTGAGGATTCTTCATACTATTTTCCGTACTGGCTACACCTCTTTACATTCCCACCTAGAGGGCACATGTGTTCCAACTTCTTGCATCCTCATCAACTTATTACTTTCTGCTTTTTTGAGAGTGGTCATCCTTATGGGTGTGAAATGACATCTCATTGTGGTTTTGATTTGCATT
Source organism: Neomonachus schauinslandi (assembly GCF_002201575.2). Taxonomy (NCBI): domain Eukaryota; kingdom Metazoa; phylum Chordata; class Mammalia; order Carnivora; family Phocidae; genus Neomonachus; species Neomonachus schauinslandi. Next base: position 161,388,096 of record NC_058406.1, read on the forward strand.
TCCCCGATGATTAGTGATGTTGGACAACTTTACATGTGATTATTGTACATTTTTATACCTTCTTTGGAGAAACCTCTATCAAGTTCTTTACTATTTATTTATTTATTACTTTTTTGTTTCAAGTTTTTCTTTAAATTCTAGTTAGTTAACATAAAGTGTAATATTGGTTTCAGCAGTAGAATTTAGTGATTCATCACTACATATAACGCCCAGTGCTCATCACAACAGGCACCCTCCTTAATATATCCATCACCCATTTAGCCCATTCCCTGCCCACCTCCTTCCAGCAACCCTCAGTTTGTTCTCTATAGTTAAGAGTCTCTCATGGTTTGCCTCCCTCTCTTATTTTACCCCCTTCCCCTATGTTCATCTGTTTTGTTTCTTAAATTCCATATATGAGTGAAATCATATGGTATTTGTCTTTCTCTGACTGTTTTGCTTAGCATAATACACTCTAGCTCCATCCGTGTCATTGCAATTGGCAAGTTTTCAAAGAACCAGCTTCTAGTTTCATTGATCTGATCTACTGTGTTTCTGGTTTCTAATTCATTGATTTCTGCTCTAATTTTAATTATTTCTCTTCTAATGTGTGGCTTAGGCATCGTTTGTTGCTTTTTCTCTAGTTCTTTAAGATATAGAGTTACTTGGTGAATTCGGGATTTTTCTATTTTTTTGAGTGAGGCTTGGATGCCTATGTATTTCCCCCTTACGACTGCCTTTGCAGTATCCCATAGGTTTTGGACCCATGTGTTTTCATTCTCATTGATTTCCATGAATTGTTTAAGTTCTTCTTTGATTTCCTGGTTGACCCAAACATTCTTGACCAGAGTGGCTTTTAGCTTCCAAGTGTTTGAATTTCTGCCATTTTTTTTCTTGTAATTGAGTTCCAGTTTTAAAGCATTGTGGTCTGAGAATATGCAGGGAATAATCTCAATCTTTTGGTATCAGTTGAGACCTGATTTGTGACCCAGTATGTGGTCTATTCTGAAGAAAGTTCCATGTGCACTCGAGAAGAATGAGTATTCTGTTGTTTTAGGGTGGAATGTTCTGTAAATATCTATGAGGTCCATCTGGTCCAGTGTGTCATTCAAAGCTCTTGTTTCTGTGTTGATTTTCTGCTTAGATGATCTGTCCATTGCTGAGAGTGGAGTATTGAGGTCTCCTACAATTAACGTATTGTTATCAATATGACTCTTTATTTTGGTTAACAGTTGGCTTATATAGATGGCTGCTCCCATGTTGGGGGCATAGATATTTACAATTGTTAGATCTTCTTGTTGGATAGACCCTTTAAAGATGATATAGTGTCCTTCTGTGTCTGTAACTATAGTCTTTAGTTTAAAATCTAATTTGTCTGATATAAGAATTGCTACCCCAGCTTTCTTTTGAGGTCTGCTGGCATGGAAGATGGATCTCCATCCCTTCACTTTCAGTCTGGATGTATCTTTAGGTTCAAATCAAAACCACATTGAGATACCACCTTACACCAGTTAGAATGGCAAAAATGGACAGGGAAAGAAACAACAAATGTTGGAGAGGTTGGGGAGAAAGGGGAACCATCTTACACTCTTGGTGGGAATGCAAGTTGGTACAGCCACTTTGGAAAACGGTGTGGAGGTTCCTCAAAAAATTAGAAATAGAACTACCCTATGACCCAGCAATTGCACTCCTGGGTATTTACCCCAAAGACACAGATGTAGTGAAAAGAAGGGCCATATGCACCCCAACGTTCATAGCAGCAATGTCCGCAATAGCAAAACTGTGGAAAGAGTTGAGATGCCCTTCAACAGATGAATGGATAAAGAAGATGTGGTCCATATATACAATGGAATATTACTCAGCCATCAGAAAGGATGAATATCCAACTTTTACATCAACATGGATGGGACTGGAGGAGATTATGCTAGGTGAAATAAGTCAAGCAGAGAAAGTCAATTATCATATGGTTTCACTTATTTGTGGAACATAAGGAATAGCATGGAGGACATTAGGAGAAGGAAGCGAAAAATGAAGGGGGGGAAATCGGAGGGAGAGATGAACCATGAGAGACTATGGACTCTGAGAAACAAACAGGGTTTTAGAGGGGAGTGAGTAGGGGGATTGGTTAGCCCGGTGATAGGTATTAAGGAGGGCACATACTGCATGGAGCACTGGGTGTTAGATGAAAACAATGGATCGTGGATCACCACATCAAAAACTAATGATGTATTGTATGGTGACTAACATAATAAAATGAAAAAAAAAAGTTTTCAGGGCGCCTGGGTGGCTCAGTTGGTTAAGCGACTGCCTTCGGCTCAGGTCATGATCCCGGAGTCCCGGGATCGAGTCCCGCATCGGGCTCCCTGCTCAGCAGGGAGTCTGCTTCTCCCTCTGACCCTCCTCCCTCTCATGCTCTCTGTCTCCCATTCTCTCTCAGATAAATAAATAAAATCTTTAAAAAAAAAAAAAAAACAAGTTTTCATTCTTTTTTGATGGCTGGGTAATAATTCTATTATATATATTATATATAGTCATATATATAATATATATGTGTGTGTGTATGTGTGTGTATATATATACACACACACATATCTTCCATCTTCTTAATTAAAGAACGGGTAAAGGGCGCCTGGGTGGCTCAGTCGGTTAAGCGACTGCCTTCGGCTCAGGTCATGATCCTGGAGTCCCAGGATCGAGTCCCACATCAGGCTTCCTGCTCGGCAGGGAGTCTGCTTCTCCCTCTCCCCCTCCCCCTGCTTGTGTTCCCTCTCTCGCTATGTCTCTCTCTGTCAAATAAATAAATAAAATCTTTAAAAAAAAAAAAAAAAGAATGGGTAAAAACCATATGATCCTCTCAGTAGATGCAGAAAAAGCATTTGACATAATACAGCATCCATTCTTAATAAGTAAGAGAGAGGGAACATATCTCAACATTATAAAGGCCACCCTTCCAAGTACTAACCAGGCCCAACCCTGCTTAGCTTCCAAGATCAGACAAGATTGAGCATGTTCAGGGTGGGATGGCCGGTCCATATATGAAAGACCCACAGCTAATATTATCCACAGTAGGGAAAAGCTGAGAGCTTTTCCTCTATAGTCAGGAACAAGACAGGGATGTCCACTCTCACCACTGTTATTTAACATAGGACTGGAATGCCTAGTGTCAGCAATCAGATGACAAAAAGAAATAAAAGGCACCCAAATCAGCAAAGAAGGTGTCTTTCACTGTTTGCAGACCACATGATACTCTATGTTGAAAACCTGAAAAATTCTACCCATTTTTAAAAACATGTTGTTTTGTTGTTGAATTTTAGAAGTACCTAATATAATCTGGAATTAACCCTGTCATGTATATATTGTTTGCAGGTACTTTCTCCTATTCTGTACGTGATGTTTTCACTCTGTTTATTGCTTCTTTATATGTACAGAAGTTTTTAAGTTTGGTGTAGTCCCGTCTGTCTGTTTTGTAGCCTGTGCTTTTGGTGTCCTGTCCCAGAAATCATTGCCAAGACCAATGGCATGATGTGTTCCCATTTTCTTCTAGGAGTTTAACAGATTCAGTCTTATATTTAAATCTTTAATCCAACTTGAAGTATTTTTGTAAATGGTGTAAGGGTCCAACTTGATTCTTTTGCATGTGGATATACAGTTTGACCAGCACCATTTGTTAACAAGATTGTCTTTTCTCCATTGTGTAGTCCTCTTGCCCTTGCTGGAAATCATTTAGTCATATATGAGATAATTTATTTCTGAGCCATTTTCCATTGCTTTATAAATCCATCCTTCTTCCAGTACCACATCATCTTAATTATTCTTGCTTTGTTGTATGTTTTTAAATCCGGGAATATGAGGCCTCCATCTTTGTTCTTGCTCAAGATTTTTTTGTTGTTGTTTATTCCATACTAATTTTGGTATTTTTAAAAATATTTCTGCAAAAAATGCCATTGGAATTTTGATAGGGATTGAGTTGAATCTATAGATTGCTTTGGGTAGTATGAATATTTTAACAATACTGTCTTCCAATCTGTGAGCTTGTGATGTCTTTCTGTTTATTTGTGTCTTCTTTGATTTCTTTTAGCAGTATTTCCAGCTTTCAGTCTACAAGTCTTTTACCTCCTTGGTTAAGTTTATTCCTAAGTATTTCATCTTTTCTATTGTTACAGTAAATGGGGTTGTTTTTTTAGCTCCCTAATAAGATTAGTAATTATAAGTGTATAGGAATGAAACTGATTTCCGAGTGTTGATGCAACTTTGCTGATTTTATTTATTGATTTTAAGAATGTTTTTGTGGAATCTTTAAGGTGTTCTATATATATATGACCACGTCCTCTAAACAGAGAAGTTAAATTCTTCATTTGTAAGTTGTATGCATTTTATTTTATTTTTTCTTTTTTGATTACTATGGCTAGATCTTGTAGTACTAATAAATAGTATAACATCCTCCTCTTGTTCCTGATATTAAAGGAAAAGCTTTCAGTCTTTCTCCAATGAGTGTGATATTTGCTGTGGATTTTATATACCTAATTTTTATTATATTTAGGTAGTTTCCTTTGATTTCTAGTTTGTTGAATATCTTTATTTTTATAAACAAAGGATGTTGAATTTTGTAAATTGCTTTTTCTGAATCTATTGAGATGATCATGTGTTTTTTGTCCTTTGTTACTGTGGTGTGTTATATTAATTTTCATATGTTGAACCATCCTTGCATTGAAAGTATAAATCCCACCCAATCATGATCTGCGATTCTTCAAATTTGTTATTGAACTCAGTTTGCTAGAATTTTGTTGAGGACTTTTGTGTCAGTATTCATCAGGAATATTGGTCTGCAGTTTGCTTGTTGTGTCTTTGTCTGATTTTGGTATAGGTTAATGATGGCCTCATAGAATAAATTTGGAAGTATCTCTTCTTCTCCAGTTTTTGGAAGTTTGGGAAGGATTGATGTTAATTCTTCTAAAGTATTTGGTAGAATTCTTCAGTGAAACCATATGGTCCTGGGTTTTTATTGAGAGATTTTTAATTACTGCTTCAATAGCCTCCCTAGTTATAGGTCTATTAAGATTTTAAAAAATTTCTTCTTGATTCAGCTTTGGTGGGATGTATGTTTCTAGGAGCTTATCCATTTCTTCTAGATTATCCAATTATTCATGTGTAATTGTTCATAGTAGTTTCATAATTCTTTTTATGACATCAGTTGTAATGTTTCCACTTTCATTTCTAATTTTAAATATTTTAGCCTTCTTTCTTTTCTTATTTAGTCTGGGCAAGGGTTTGTTGGTTTTCTTGATCTTTTCAAGAAATCAACTCTGGGAGAGGGTCATACAGGTATCAGGTTTTGTCCTTTCTGTTTTAATTTTATTTTTGTAGGTAAAGTCTCACTTATTTACTCAAGAGAATAGAGACTAAGGAAAACCACTGATTCAGGGTTAAAGCCAACTCACTTTATGATCTGTGTCTTGGGAGGTTACTATTTCCTTTGAGGAAATATGGAGGCAAAAATATTTTTAATCTAAATATATGGTTCTTTATGCAATTAAGTATTACCTGGAGTTCCAGTTAAATTTTAATACCTATTAATTAGAATGTCTGATGTTGAGGCTCTGGAGAATTTGCATTTTAAATAATTTAAAAAATCATATCATATATTTTAAATCATCTCATATATATTTTTTACAATTAAAAAACACTCTTGCCAAAGTCCAAGATAAAGATTTATTCTAACTGAGAAATTGCATGGGTGGAGTCTTATTCTTTCATAAAAAAAATAGGAACCTTTTTTTCCTAGTAAAAATCACCATATTGAATGATATTGTTGAAATTTTTAACTTAGAACTCTTTTAGGAAATACAACTAATATTCTACTCTAAGCTTTATGTATTTAATAATGAGACTTTTTTTGCAATGGAAGACTGGAGGAGACCAGAAAGAATGTCTTAAAGTAGAATGGGTTAAAAAGTAAATAAATGAGAGGAGGGCTTGATTGTTAGCAAGTAAATGTATTGGTGAACCAAATTCTGTGGGATTCTTGCTGAGTTTAGCACACTGTAGGCTTAAAGAAGATCATTAAGGTTGGTTGCCCTTTAAGAAGGCCTTTGCCCTTTGATTGTTGTCTTCTCTTTTCATAGAAATTTGATCATATCTGTTAGTTAAAGAAGGGAGGTGGGGAGTAGGATCATACCTCTCATGAAAGCCTCACTATAAGTCTGTAGTTTAGAGTGATATAATCAAGAGGAAAGAGATAACAAAAAAATAGGTGGATTCATAATTAGTGTCCCTGCCTAGGAAGTGTGTTATCTAAAAACTATGTATAAACTTTAATAGGATGCCAATACTTGTTGGCTACACTTTTAAAGTTTATTTAGAATTTGATCACTTCTTGCCAGCCTTATTGAAACATCCTCATCAAGATGTGTGTGTCTCTCAGATTATTACAGTAGCTCTTAACTAGCCCACTTCTTTCTCACTGTCCCCTGCTCATTTACCCCTAGCCATTCATAAAGGTGTATCTAGTGTTCTTGTTAAAATACAAGTGAGATCATACCACTATTCTAATGAACAACTTTCATTTGTTTCCCAGCACACTCAAAAGTAAAGGCCAAAGTCCTTAGTATGGTTTGTAGGGCAATATATGAATCTGTCTCCTCCTTACCTTATGGCTTTACTCTTTTTCATCTCAGCTCCAACATTAATGGCCCCCTTGTGGTTCCTGGAACTTTGTCAGGCATGCTCCTGATTTAAATGTTCAAAGTTGCACTTCTCTTGCTTTTAACCTACATCCACTAACTCTTTCATTTCCTTTAGGTATTTATTTAAAAAATAACCTTCTTACTGAGTTTTTTTCTTGGTACTCTATCCCAAACTCCAAACATTCAACATTTCCTATGCCGTTCCTCACTTAATTGTTTTTTCCTCTTTGTTACTTTTCCCTATGCAATATATTTTAATTATTTATTATGTTTGCATATACATCCCATTAGAAAGTAAACTCCATGAGAACAAGGTTTTCTGTTTTGCTTTGTTCTCCACTGTATCCCCAGCAATTAAAAGTTCTTGGCACATAGTAGGAGCTCAATAAATGTTTATTAAGCAATATAAAACTATAAGATCTATTCTTTTAAAGAGCTAATAGAATGGCTTCTGTAACGCTTAGAACAGCAAGAATGTTGTTGCCAGCAAATGCCTTAAATGGAAAAAAAAAATTGTACACCTTCCATAGAAGTGGAAGCATATAGTAATTCTAGAATTGCTTTATTCTAAGACTTAACAATAATCTCAAGAACCTAAATTATTTCCATTTCTCCATGTTGCCATAATTGGCTCTTTGATGGCTTCTGTTATGTTTGTTCACTTCTTGATCAAAACATTGCTGTGTTGACAGCCATGTCTAGGGGCCTTAAATGAGCTCTTTATTCCTGTACTGATCATGTTATCTTTTTTTTTTAAAGATTTTATTTATTTATTAGGCAGAGAGAGAACACGAGCAGGGGGAAGGGGCAGAGGGAGAAGCAGACTCCCCACTGAGCAGGGAGCCTGATGTGGGACTTGATCCTAGGACCCCAGGATCATGACCTGAGCTGAAGGCAGATGCTTAACCAACTGAGCCACCCAGGCGCCCCATGTTATCTTCTGTGTAGAGAAAAAGTGTAAGTAGGAAGTCTAGTATGGAAGATATTGCATATTTAGAGCAGAGAAGCACTGGAGCCAGCTCGGACTGGTAGGTTTACAACTGAGCTAGGGAAAAGTGAAAGGATTTACAACTTAGTTTGTGGGTAGAAATCATAGGGCAGACTAATGGGATCAACTGTGGAAGAGGAGAGAATTTGAGGATTTAAGATGTCTACTTTCTTGTTTATATTTTTGTCTTCGAGCAATTTGATAGAGATACAAATTGTATAGAGATACCATTTACGGAATAAGGTTTACCATTTACATAAAGAAGACTTGGAAAGAATAACTCTTAAGTCCTTCATGTATGTGTGCATATATATGAAATATGATAATCCAATTATTTTAACCACTGTTCAATAGAAAAAAATCTGTCAACTACATAATATTAAAAGCTTGTAGAATCATATTTGTCAATTATATGCAGACAGTAATTCAAGTTATTTTGTTCAGACATTAATGCCAGCCATTTTGTTTTTTAAGTACTTAGATGATTATTGATTTGCTGTGTGTGTATGTGTGTGTGTGTGTGTGTGTGTGTGTGAAAAGCAGCATTTTATTTATTCATTTTTCATTTTAAATTTTTATTTAAATTCCAGTTAGTTAACATATAATGTAATATTAGTTTCAGGTATAGAATTTAGTGATTCATCACTTACATACAACACCCAGTGCTCATCACAACAAGTGCCCTCCTTAATACCCATCACGCATTTAACCCATCCTCCAGCCCACCTCCCCTCCAGCAACCCTGTTTGTTCTAAATAGTTAAGAGTCTATTTTATGGTTTGCCTCTCTTTTTTCCCCCCATATTCATCTGTTTTGTTCCTTAAATTCCAAATATGAATGAGATCATAAGGTATTTGTCTTTCTCTGATGGACTTATTTCAATTAGTATAATATACTCTAGCTCCATCCACGTCATTGCAAATAGCAAGATTTCATTCTTTTTATGGCTGAGTAATATTCCATTGTGTGTGTGTGTACCACTTCTTCTTTATCCATTCATCAGTTGATGGACATTTGGGTTCTTTCCAGAATTTGGCTATTGTTGATAATGCTGCTATAAACATCAGGGTGCATGTATTCCTTCAAATCAGTATTTTTGTATCCTTTAGGTAAATACCTAGTAGTGTAATTGCTGGATAATAGGTTAGTTCTAATTTTTTTTAAAGATTTTATTTATTTATTTGAGAGAGAGAGAGCACAGAGGGAGAGGGAGAGGGAGAGGGAAGAAGCAGACTCCCCACTGAGCAGAGAGCCAGATGCGGGGCTTGATCCCAGGACCCTGAGATCATGATCTGAGTCGAAAGCAGACGCTTAACCGATTGAGTCACCCAGGCGCCCCAGGTTAGTTCTATTTTTAACTTTTTGAGGAACCGCCATACTATTTTCCAGAGTGGCTGCACCAAAGTTTCCATTCCCACCAACCATATAAGAGGGTTCCCCTATCTCTACATCCTCACCAACATCTGTTGTTTCCTGAGTTGTTAATTATAGCCATCTGACATGTGAGGGGATATCTCATTGTAGTTTTGATTTGTATTTCCCTAATGATGATTGATATTGAACATCTTTTTCATGTGTCTGTTATCTGTATGTCTTCTGTGGAAAAATGTCTATTCATGTCTTTTTCCATTTCTCAACTGGATTATTTCTTTTTTGGATGTTGAGTTTGATAAGTTCTTTATAGATTTTGGATACTAACCCTTTATCAGATATGTCATTTGCAAATATCTTCTCCCATTCCAGAGACTCTCTTTTAGTTTTGTTGATTGTTTCCTTCACTGTGCAGAAGCTTTTTATCTTAATGAAGTCCCAGTAGTTCATTTTTGCTTTTGTTTCCCTTGTTTCCAGCGATTGTCTAGTAAGAAGTTGCTACAACTGATGTCAAAGAGGTTGCTGCCTGTGTTCTCCTCTAGGATTTTGATGGTTTCCTGTCTCACATTTAGTCTCTCATCCATTTTGAGTTTATTTTTGTATATGGTATAAGAAAGTGGTCCAGGTTCATTCTTCTGCATGTGGCTGTCCAATTTTCCCAACATTTGTTGAAGAGACTTTTTTCCATTAGATATTCTTTCCTGCTTTGTTAAAGATTGGTTGACCATAGAGTTGAGTGATTTCTGGGTTTTCTATTCTGGTCCATTGATCTATGTGTCTGTTTTTGTGCCAGTACCATACTGTCTTGATGACTACAGCTTTGTAATAGAGCTTGAAGTCCGGAATTTACTGCCTCCCTCTTTGCTTTTCTTTTCCAGGATTGCCCTGTTTATTTGGGAGGCTTTTGTGATTCCGTACAAATTTTAGAATTGTTTGTTCTAGCTCTGGGAAAAATGCTGGTGTTATTTTGAGAGGGATTGCATTAAATCTGTAGATTGCTTTGGGTAGTATAGACATTTTAACAATATTTGGTCTTCTAGTCCATGAGCATGGAATGTTTTCCCCTTTCTTTGTGTCATCTTCAATTTCTTTCATAAGTGTTCTGTGGTTTTCAGGGTAGAGATCTTTTACTTCTTTGGTTAGGTTTATTCCTAGGTATATTATGGTTTTTGGTGCAGTTGTAAATGGGATCGATTCCTTGATTTCTCTTTCTGCTGCTTCATTATTGGTGTATAGAAATGCAACAGGTTTCTATATATTGATTTTGTAACCTGTGACTTTTACTGAATTTGTGTATCAGTTCTAGCAATTTTTTGGTGGAGTCTTTGAGGTTTTCTATGTAGAGTATCCTGTTGACTTGCTTTTATAAATTAGAGTGAGACAAATAAAATAGAAAGGAAATTTAAATTAAAACTTAGAATTATCTTATGAGATTCACTCACCTCTAGTTCTGAGGGAGGGAATGAAATTAGAAGCCTGGAGTTGCAGAGTGTGTCACAACAGCTGTCCATAGCTCTCACGTCACAAAAAGTAGTAAAACCAGGAAATCTCATTCTATAAAATCTGGATGCAGTTTTCTGAAATCCACTATATATGTTCAAACAAATTTTTCATTAAAACTACTAATTTCGCATAACAGAGAATTAAAATATTCCATTAGATTTCCTTATTGATAGAACTATAAATTCAAAAAAATAAAATTATACATTTTTCTTTTTATGTATGGGTTGGGAGGGGCATTAACCTAAAGCAGGCTTCAACACATGGCATGGAATATACTTTCAGATGTGTGTGTTAGAAAAGTTAATATTTTTACATAAGCATCATGATATAGCTTTCCCTGGTATCAACATTTATTTTTCTCTTTTATTTCACACCTGAAAAACTAGAGTTACTTTACATCAAATGCTATTCAGTGGTTTTTCAATATTATTGTGTATGTGCGAAATGCTCATCAGGGACTAGTTTTACTAAAGATAACTATCCTGTAACTGCCTATATCTACACTGAAGGAAAAGAACTATGGTCATACAGTGAAAACACTTATTTCTAAATTATGTTTAATGGATTATTATCATACCAAGTAACCAATAAAAATTTGCCCCAATATATCTTATTCCTTCTATATTTTTTTAATCTAAAAGTCCATGCGATTTTAAATGGCTCAAACGGTCAGTCACATTTTTTTAAGGGCCCTGAAATTTCCTTATGATACAAAGAAAACCAAACATGTTCTTTAGTCATTAACTCCCTTCACTTCTAAAATTATTACACTACATCCAGACACATTTGCTCCCTTCATAGCTGTAAACACATTTTAGTACAGCGTGAGTAATTTTGTTTCATATAAGTCATATGTCAAAGGATTATTAAACAAAACACAAGGGCATGCATACAAGTAAATTTTATTTAAATCCACCTCCTCCAGCCTCTCTTCCTTTGGGGGGAAAAAAAAAATGCCCTTTTAAACTCCCTCTTGCTCGTCCACTATATTCTCTTATTAACAAGATGATAAGAATAACACTAAGGAACCCAGTGGTGGTAGTGGTGAGTGGAATGGTGGCAATCACATTTATAAAATGTCTGAAGCCAGAAAATGTAACTAATTGCACAATACCTGTGTGTATGTTGCTAAATTGTGTGTAGATTATAAAAAGAAAAAAGATGTCACAGTGAGGTTCAGTGAATATATTTGAAATGATGGCACTTATTTCCCAAGTATTAACCAAGATCCTACTATGTGTTTAGATACAAAATAAGGATAAGAAACAGGCAGTATCCACCGATTACATGGCATTTAATCTTATTTCAACCTATTTCATCTTCACTACAACCCTCCAGATTCTTACATTATGTCCATTTTACTGGCAAAATCATGGTGGCCCAGCTGATATCTGGCATATTACTGGAGGCAGAAAACATGGTCCCAATAACTCAGCCTCTGCCTGGTTCTAAGGCCACAGTTATTGTTCTACAGTTTCATTGTGTCTGTTGTCCAGTGGTTTTAGCAGCTTGCCTTCTTATTTATTCCTTCTGAATCTTTTTCCATAGGAAATGGTCTGGAATCATAGTCCCTGTGGGCTGTTGGAGGATGTCCTCTTTGATTACAGCCCTGGAGCTTGCTGTCCAAGAGTTTTCTCTGTGTTATCTACTCTACTGTGTTGTGGACTGTTCATCCAATTGTTGGTTCTTATGACAAATGAATATTATTAAACAACTTGAATTTTATACTTTGCTCTTTAGACCTATGAGATTAATACATAGGATAAACATGAGATTTAGGAGATATGGTACCTGAATTATATTAGTAAAAGTAAGTAACATGAAACATGAAAGAAGAAAAAGGGGGATGTTTGTCTCCAGTTTCATGTAAGACTCCAAGTGTTGGTGGGAAGGGATTTTTTACTCTTGACCCTGGTTATAAGGCATCCTCCATTTCTTCTTTTACTGAGCGAGCAAGTGCTGGGCCAGAGTCCAGCCAATAAACCTGGAAAAGAAGGGGAAAGAGTGGTGGCTCTTCTCTCATTACATTGCTCAAATACTAGTCTATTAAATCAACAACTCTGCTCTGACTCCTCTTCATTGATGAATTCAGTCCTCTGATTTCTTAAATTTTTATGAAATAAATTAAAAGAGTAATCAAAATCATATGAATTAAACCTAACAATATATTTGTATCCATATTTCAAAAGAAATCTCTAATAATAATATTAATTAAAAACTGGAGAATTTCCTTTAATCTGTGATTTTTTTGTGAATATCAAACTCAAATGTTCCCATCAATTAACTGTAAACTACTTAAAATGGACCAATGAAACACCAGATAAGGTCCCAAATTAATTGATTTAACACACATGTAATTATCTTTTAGATATCTTTTAGATTCACAAAATTTTTCTTGACATTGGAGATAAGGCAGGGAAATATACCCAATTCCTATTCTCATGGAGCACAGTAGAGACAATAAATTAATATACATACAGGTGAGGTGAAAAGCATTATGGGGAAAAATAAGGCAGGATAAGAAAAACAGTATGTGGCAAGGGTGTAGTAATATGGGAGTGGAGGCTGCTAATTTATCCAGGCTGCTCAAGGAGCGCTTCTGTGAGCAGATCTCATTTGAGAGTAAACATGGAGGTTGAGAGAATGAGTCATACGGAAGTGTGGGGCATGAACTGTGTACACGGAGGCAACAGGATGAAGGACTTGAGGTGCGAGCACAGCTGGAGTCCAAATACAACCAGGAGACCAGTCTACGCGGAGCACAGGGAGCAGGAATCGGCAGAAAACAAGATGTAAAAGGCAAGGGAGAGCGACACATCCTGAGGGGCACTGTACTTCCTAGTGAGGGCTTTGAGAAACCTTCCTGAGGAAAGATGTGTCAGCCAGAGGGCCAGTCTGGCTGCTGGAAGAAAAGTAATTGGTATTATTACAAATTCTACAACATAATTTTGCTCACAGATTTATTATATATTTTACCACTTTGTATTTTAACTGAAAAGCTTTTAATTGTTGTTATAACCCATAAAGTGAAAAACTTCTACATTCTACTGAGAAAAGAAAGCAGGAATTATTTCTCCGCTATTAAAACTATTTTAACGATTTAGTAAACAATATTGCAGGCAAGATAACGTACGCAGACAGCATAAGAATGATGCACGCTATTGAGTGAACTCTCAGCATTTCTAAGTATTGTTTCCTCTCCACATGAATGTCCTTGTGTTTGAAGTCATTATCAAAGCCTGACTTCATTTTGGGGGATGTGAAAAGAAAGCAAACTCTTCAGTGAGATACACAACACTTGTATAAAGCATTTCTGCATTTGAAATAATACCCTATCAATGCAATGATTTGTGATTAAATGACATTCATGGGAAGAGGACTTCTGTTGGCCGTAACTTGAAAATAGAATCTTTGGATCTGTGAATAACTCTCTTGACATTTCCCCCAATCTGGGTTACAGTGGACCATTGCCTCATATTGCTCTTTTTTTTTTTTTTAAAGATTTTTATTTATTTATTAGAGAGAGAGAGTACAAGTAGGCAGAGAGGCAGGCAGAGGGAGAGGGAGAAGCAGGCTCCCTACTGAGCAGGGAGCCCGATGCGGGACTCGATCCCAGGACCCTGGGATCATGACCTGAGCCGAAGGCAGCCGCTTAACCGACTGAGCCACCCAGGCGCCCCTCTCATATTGCTCTTAAATCAATTGCACAGAACAGTTAGGTGAGTCAATATCCGTTTTACAGAGTACTTTCTACATAATATACATAATAATGAGGTATCCAGCTTTACTCTTTTTAGAATAAATCTAATACTTTTCAGATTCTTTGAACACGTAATTTTTTTTTCCCCAAACCAGGGCCTTTTCAAGTGCTATTTCTTCACTCTAATAAAGAGTCTCTTTCCTGTAGTGGTATTGCCTCATTGTGACTCTCCAAGCCTCAGTAGAGAAGAGATAGTGCGTTATAGAAGTCCTAGCTGAAGAGGTCATCTAAAGTAGTTCCCTCCTCTTTGTTCATGCAGTTCTTTCTTTGAGAAGATGTGAATGCACTTGTATTCATTTGTTAAGATTTTTTTGTGGTACCTTAAAACAGCTTTTCTGTTATGTTTTAAGCTCCGTCCATGTGCACTTTGCTCAGCATTAACACAATTCCTAGCATTTAGTGAGTACTAAATATGTGAACGAAAGAGTTGATATTATCCAAGTCTCTGTTTATGCCCACACATATGCATAAATCCAAACTGCAGAAGCATAATTGGAATATAAATGCCTATATCAGTTTATGTTTCTTCTACAAGAAGAAAAACAACAAAAACAAATTTGTCTCCTCAAGGAGCAATATATAGAAATAGTTTCCAAATTGTAAAGTGTGTCTAAAATAACCAATAGAAACTGGACAGTAAGCATTTAATATTTTAATGGTGCTTTGTGACAACCTGACCCTCTATACCTTTTAGCGTTGTGAATATTAGTTTCCTTTGCTAGTAATAGCAAAACTCTGGCTAAAGGAACCAGATGGAAGCATGATACCTTCATAACCAAAGCCATTTTCACAGCAGTGCAAATTACTTCTTCACTTAATCATGTTATGACAAAATCCATTATAATGATGGATAGACCCAAGGACATTGTTAATACTGAGACAAAATTTAAAGATACTAGCTGTTTCAAGTTTGTCTCATAGATTTTCCTTAGTATAATTGTCAGTAATAAGATAAGAAAGGTAGATTTTATATGAAGATAGATAAATATTTTAAGAATACTATAGATTATAGTTACAATTAATAAGCATGGCTATTTTAATGAAAAAACAAATTACTGGGAAAAATGATTAATTGTAAAGCATTTATGTTAATTAAAATACAGCCCTGACATTGATAGACTATGTGAGCTTCCTTGCATAAGTAACTGAGGAATCATTTGTGTGCAGCAGAAGATGAGGGTGAAAGTCTTACAGGGTATGTGTCCACTTGGGCATACAATAGATTTGGTTGATTTGTGATTTTGCTTAGTCCATTTGTAAGTGATCATGTAAAGGGGCTTATATAAAAATATTATAAAATACTTCAATAGTTTAGTATGTTCAAGGAACTCTGGTGATTTCAGTTAAAAACATGCAAGAGAAATTACATTGTAAGTTATAAGATACTCTGATTTATTTCTGATTTTTTTAAACAAGGAACACTAATAAAATTATCTGTGAGACTGTGAGGAAAATTAAAAAAAAAATTAAAACAGTATTTTTTTTAAATTTTATTATGTTAGTCACCATACACTACATCATTAGTTTTTGATGTGGTGATCCACGACCCATTGTTTTCATATAACACCCAGTGCTCCATGCAGTACGTGCCCTCCTTAATACCCATCACTGGGCTAACCAATCCCCCCACCCCGCTCCCCTCTAAAACCCTGTTTGTTTCTCAGAATCCATAGTCTCTCATGGTTCATCTCTCCCTCCAATTCTGCCCCCCCTTCATTTTGCCCTTCCTTCTCCTAATGTCCTCCATGCTATTCCTTATGTTCCACAAATAAGTGAAACCATATGATAATTGACTTTCTCTGCTTGACTTATTTCACTTAGCAGAATCTCCTCCATTCCCATCCATGTTGATGTAACAGTTGGGTATTCATCCTTTCTGATGGCTGAGTAATATTCCATTATATATATGGACCACATATTCTTTATCCATTCATCTGTTGAAGGGCATCTTGGCTCTTTCCACAGTTTGGCTATTGCGGACATTGCTGCTATGAACATTGGGGTGCATATGGCCCTTCTTTTCACTACATCTGTGTCTTTGGGGTAAATACCCAGGAGTGCAATTGCTGGGTCATAGGGTAGCTCTATTTTTAAACTTTTTGAGGAACCTCCACACTGTTTTCCAAAGTGGCTGTACCAACTTGCATTCCCAACAGTGTAAGATGGTTCCCCTTTCTCCCCAACCTCTCCAACATTTGTTGTTTCTTTCCCTGTCCATTTTTGCCATTCTAACTGGTGTAAGGTGGTATCTCAATGTGGTTTCGATTTGGATTTCCCTAATGGCTAATGATGATGAACATTTTTTCATGTGTCTGTTAGCCATTTGTATGTCTTCTTCAGAGAAGTGTCTTTTCATATCTTCTGCCCACTTTTTGACTTGATTATTTGTTTTTGGGGTGTTGAGTTTGAGAAGTTCTTTATAGATCTTGGATACCAGCCCTTTATCTGTAGTGTCATTTGCAAATATCTTCTCCCATTCTGTGGGTTGCCTCTTTGTTTTGTTGACTGTTTCCTTTGCTGTGCAGAAGCTTTTTATCTTGATGAAGTCCCCAAAGTTCATTTTTGCTTTTGTTTCACTAGCCGTTGGAGATGTATCTTCAAAGAAGTTGCTTGAAAGAAAAAAGTTGAAAGATACTTGAAAGAAGTATCTTTGGCGATGTCAAAGAGGTTACTGCCTATGTTCTCCTCTAGGATTTTGATGGATTCCTGTCTCACATTGAGGTCTTTCATCCATTTAGAGTTTATCTTTGTGTATGGTGTTAGAGAATGGTCAAGTTTCATTCCTCTGCATGTGGCTGTCCAATTTTCCCAGCACCATTTATTGAAGAGACTGTCTTTTTTCCATTGCATGTTTTTTCCTGCTTTGTCAAAGATTATTTGACCATAGAGTTGAGGGTCCATATCTGGGTTCTCTATTCTGTTCCATTGGTCCATATGTTTGCTTTATGCCAGTACCATGCTGTCTTGGTGATCACTGCTTTGTAATATAGCTTGAAATCGGGCAATGTGATGCCCCCAGCTTTGTTTTTCTTTTTCAACATTTCCTTGGCGATTCGGGGTCTTTTCTGATTCCATACAAATTTTAGGATTGTTTGTTCCAGCACTTTGAAAAATGTCATTGGGATTTTGAACGGGATGGCATTGAAGGTATAGATTGCTCTGGGTAGCATAGACATTTTAACAATGTTTATTCTTCCGATCCATGAGCATGGAATATTTTTCCATCTTTTTGTGTCTTCTTCAATTTCTTTCATGAGTGTTCTGTAGTTCCTAGAGTATAGATCCTTAACCTCTTTGGTTAGGTTTATTCTGAGGTATCTTCTGGTTTTTGGTGCTATTGTAAATGGAATCGTTTCTCCAATTTCTCTTCCTATAGTTGTGTTGTTAGTGTATAAGAAAGCAACTGATTTCTGTCCATTGATTTTTTATCCTGCCACATTACTGAATTGCTGGATGAGTTCTAGTAATTTGGGGTTGGAGTCTTTTGGGTTTTCCATATAAAGTATCATGTCATCTGTGAAAAGAGAGAGTTTGATGACTTCTTTGCCAATTTGAATACCTTTTATTTCTTTTTGTTGTCTGATTGCTGTTGCTAGGACTTCTAGTACTATGTTGAACAATAGTGGCGAGAGTGGGCATCCTTGACGTGTTCCTGATCTTAAGGGAAAGGCTCTCAGCTTTTCCCCATTGAGGATGATACTCACCGTGGGTTTTTTCATAGATGGATTTTATGAACTTGAGGAATGTTCCCTCTATCCCTATACTCTGGAGAGTTTTAATCAGGAAAGGATGTTGTATTTTTTCAAATGCTTTTTCTGCATCAATTGAGAGGACCATATGGTTCTTCTCCCTCCTCTTATTAATGTGTTCTATCACATTGATTGATTTGCGAATGTTGAACCATCCTTGTATCCCAGGGATAAATCCCACTTGGTCATGGTGGATGATCCTTTTAATGTATTGTTGGATCCTGTTAGCTAGGATTTTGTTGAGGATTTTGGAATCCATATTCATCAGGGATATCGGTCTGAAATTATCCTTTTTGATGGGGTCTTTGCCTGGTTTGGGGATTAAGGTAATGCTGGTCTCATAGAATGAGTTTGGAAGTTTTCCTTCTGTTTCTATTTTTTGAAACAACTTCAGTAGAACAGGTATTATTTCTTCTTTGAATGTTTGGTAGAATTCCCCAGGGAATCCATCAGGCCCTGGACTCTTGTTTTTTGGGAGGTTTTTGATCACTGCTTCAATCTCGTTACTGGTTATTGGCCAATTCAGGTTGTCAATTTCTTCCTGTTTCAGTATTGGCCGCTTGTAGGTTTCCAGGAAGGCGTCCATTTCATCCAGATTGCTCAGTTTATTGGCATATAGTTGTTGATGATAATTTCTAATAATTGTTTCTATTTCCTTGGTGTTAGTCATGATCTCTCCCCTTTCATTCATAATTTTATTAATTTGGGTCCTTTCTCTTTTCTTTTGGATAAGTCTGGCCAGTGGTTTATCGATCTTATTAATTCTTTCAAAGAACCAACTTCTAGTTTCATTGCTCTGATCTACTGTGTTTCTGGTTTCTAATTCATTGATCTCTGCTCTAGTTTTAATTATTTCTCTTCTAATGCGTGGCTTAGGCGTCGTTTGTTGCTTTTTCTCCGGTTCTGTAAGGTGTAGAGTTAGTTGGTGAATTCGGGATTTTCTGTTTTTTTGAGTGAGGCTTGGATGGCTATGTATTTCCTCCTTAGGACCGCCTTTGCAGTATCCCATAGGTTTTGGACCCATGTGTTTTCATTCTCATTGATTTCCATGAATTGTTTAAGTTCTTTCATTTCCTGGTTGACCCAAACATTCTTGAGCAGAGTGGTCTTTAGCTTCCAGGTGTTTGAGTTTCTGCCAAATTTTTTCTTGTGATTGAGTTCCAGTTTTAAAGCATTGTGGTCTGAGAATATGTAGGAAATAATCTCAATCTTTTGGTATCAGTTGAGACCTGATTTGTGACCCAGTATGTGGTCTATTCTGGAGAAAGTTCCATGTGCACTTGAGAAGAATGAGTATGCTGTTGTTTTAGGGTGGAATGTTCTGTATATATCTATGAGGTCCATCTGGTCCAGTGTGTCATTCAAAGCTCATGTTTCCTTGTTGATTTTCTGCTTAGATGATCTGTCCATTGCTGAGAGTGGAGTATTGAGGTCTCCTACAATTAACGTATTGTTATCAATATGACTCTTTATTTTGGTTAACAGTTGGCTTATGTAGATGGCTGCTCCCATATGCCTCCCATGGGGGCATAGATATTTACAGTTGTTAGATCTTCTTGTTGGATAGACCCTTTAAGAATGATATAGTGTCCTTCTGTGTCTCTAATTACAGACTTTAAAATCTAATTTGTCTGATATAAGAATTGCTACCCCAGCTTTCTTTTGAGGTCCGCTGGCATGGAAGATGGATCTCCATCCCTTCACTTTCAGTCTGGATGTATCTTTAGGTTCAAAATGAATCTCTTGTAGGCAGCATATGGATGGGTCCTATCTTTTTATCCACTCTGCAACCCTGTGCCATTTTATGGGAGCGTTTAGGCCATTCACGTTGAGAGTGATTATTGAAAGATAAGAATTAATTGTCATCATGTTGCCTGTGAAGATGTTGTTTTTATAGATTGTCCCTGTAAATTTCTGTTCTATATCACTCTTGGGGTCTTTCTCCTTTTATAGAACCCCCCCTTAATATTTCTTGCAGGGCCGGCTTAGTGGTCACATATTCTTTCAGTTTCTGCCAGTTTTGGAAGCTCTGCATCTCTCCATCCATTGTAAATGACAGCCTTGCTCGATAAAGTATTCTTGGCTGCATGTTCTTCTCATTTAGTACCCTGAATATGTCTTGCCAGGCCTTTCTGTCTGGCAGGGTCTCTGTGGATAGGTCTGACGTTATTCTGATGTTCCTCCCTCTGTATGTAAGGAATCTCTTTCCCCTAACTGCCCTTAAGATGGTTTCCTTGGTTCTAAGATTCGTAAGTTCTACTATTACATGCCGGGTGTTGGCCTGTTTTCCTTGATCTTGGGAGGGGTCCTCTCTGCCTCTAGGATGCAAATGTTTGTTTCATTCCCCAGATTAGGGAAGTTCTCAGCTACAATTTGCTCAAATACATCTTCTAGTCCTCTCTCTCTCCACTCCCTCTGGGATTCCAATTATTCTGATATTGGAACGCTTCATGGTGTCACTTATTTCTCTGATTCTATTTTCATGGATTCTGTTTTTTCCTGGCCTCCTCTTTTCCCTTTTTATCTATTATATTGTCTTCCAGGTCGCTTATTCGTTCTTCTGCCTCACTTACCCTAGCTGTTAGATTATCTAGATTGGATTGGATCTCATTGATAGCATTTTTAAGTTCTGCCAATTCACCTTTCATTTCTGCCCTTAGAGACTCTATATTACCATTCATTGATTTCTCCATTCTAGCAATGGTCTTCACAATTGCTAGCCTGAATTCCATCTCCAACATATTGGTTATATCTGCATCCATTTGTAAATCTGCAGCATAAGTCATAATCTCTGAGTCTTTTCTATTTTGAGGGCTCCTCCTCCTAGTCATTCTGTTGATGGGTGTTTGAGGGAATGTATAGAGTCCAAATTATTGACCAGAACCCAAGCAAGATGCACCTGTTTTCTAGGGATCTTAGGGTTGCTGGCCTTTTGTTTTCCCAGCCTGTCTTTTGTGGGAGGGTCCTGCTGCACTGTTACTCAGGCAACCCTGTTTGGGCAGAGTTGCCCTGCCCCCCTGTGGCGGGGGATAGGCTCAGTGGGAATCAGTTTTTGGGGCTTTTGTTCTCTGGCGGCTTTCCACTCTTCCATGAGTCAGAGCAGAAGAGACCATTTCCAACCCTCTGCCTCAGAGCAGAGAGATCGCAGTCTGTTCTTCAGTGAGCTCTCCAGGCCACACTGTCTCCGTTTCTGTCTATGTTGCTATAAACTGCAGCATCCTGGGTTCTGCGCGCCTCCGCAGCGCTCCTAGTCCTGCCTCCAGTTTGGGGCACTAAAACCGCCAGCTTCTTCCAGTTTGCACGCGCAAGCCCGCTCCTCCAGGTTTCCGTCCCAGGGGCTGCCCTAAAATCCTTTCCCCGCCACTACCGGTCTGTGAGTCTGTGCCCTGTCCCCAGCAAGCGAGGCTGTCACTCACCGGTGGTGTCGGATACCCACAGCCAGGCACCCTCCCGCTGTTGTTTATCCTCCGATATCTGCCTGTGGAATCACGGCTCACCGCTTTGTACCTCGAAACCAACCGCCTGCGATACTCTGTTTGTAGAAATCCAGATCTTCTTACATCTCAGGCTGGTTTCATGGGTGCTCAGAGTGGTCTGGTAGATATCCAGCTCAATTCCGGGGACCAGTTGAAATAGGGTCCCCTACTCCTCCGCCATCTTTCCTTCCTCTAAAATAGTATTTCTTATGGAAAAGTAAATGTTCCTTCCTATTTCTATAACTCTCTGTAAGTTATTCTATTATAGTAATTATCACATTCTGTTGAAAATATATTTTTTTTAAATTTAAAAATGGTTTTCCTAATAAAACTATAGTGCCTGAAGGGAAGAATGCTATATTTTTTGTCGTAGCAAATGCCTAGAACCTAACTGTGAGATGAATAAATGAAAACTAGTTAGAAAAGGAAGTACTGGGGGGCTCAGTTGGTTAAGCGTCTGCCTTTGGCTCAGGTCATGATCCAGGGTCCTGGGACGAGTCCCATGTCGGGCTCCCTGCTCAGTGGGGAGGCTGTTTCTCCCTCTGCCTGCCACTCCCCCTGCTTGTGCTCTCTTTCTGTCAAATAAATGAATAAAATCTTAAAAAAAAAAAAAAAAGAAAGAAAGAAAAGGAAGTAGTGAAATCCCAAATACCCCACTACAAGGAGGTAATTATATGAACGTGCAGGCCATTCCTCTACATTGTCATTAGACTATTTTGTGGTTGGTTCTCTTTTTTTTCTTCTATTTTCTCTGTTTACTGAGCAATTGAGTACTTTCGTCCATGTCTTTAGCTAAACAATGGTGGTAGTAGCGAATCAACTATAAATCTAAAAAAATTATTTAAAGAAAAGGCTTTTGAGCTGTACCATTAAAAATGAAGAGTTTTCAGGTCACCTGGGTTGCTCTGTCCGTTAAGTGTTGGACTCTTGATTTTGGCTCAGGTCATGATCTTAGGGTCCTGAGATGGATCCCCACCTGCATGGGCTCCATGCTCAGCAGGGAGTCTGCTTGAGATTCTTTCCTTCTGCCCTGCCCCCACGCATGCGCGCTCTCTCTCTCTCTCTCTCTCCTCAAATAAATATACATATATATACATATATATTTTTAAAGAGCTTCCTTAGGATTGAAAGGTTGAGTGAAGAAGTTCAAGGGCATGAAGGAGAGAATAATATTTGAAACAGGGAGAGTTTGAACATACCTGGAAAATTGAGACAGTAAAATGGAAGGAAATGAGATTGGTAACATAAACTGTTTAGGTTGTCCAGATACTAGAATATAGTGTTAAAGAAATCAGGCTTTATTAATTTCTGTAAGTGTGTGTGGAATAAAAAAAGGCTCTCAATTAGAGAAGTAGAAAATCCAATTTCTTTTAACTGTTGTGGATTTTTATTACTGGTGATTGATCAACTGGCAGATTGAAACATCTGCTCTGTATTACTACCCGCCTATACTTAATATTTACTCAGAGTCAAAAATATGTCATAAGAATATTACCCTTTTTTTTCCCCCTCATTTTGCCCCTATCTTTCATCAGACTGGAGAAAATCAGCAATTACCAATGCCAGTATGTAGTTAGTGAAATTATACTAGTAACTCTTAACTCTTAGAAAAAAATAACTAGAAGATCTGTATAGAAAATACATATTTAAAGAAGTTATGGACTTGAGACTCAATTAACCAAGACAGAATTCTAAATATCAGTTACAAAGAATATTTATTTCCTGTACATGAGCTTACATGTTACTAGGGGGTATTAGTTATTCATAATAGCTATAGGTTACCTTTTCCCCCTGAACTCAGGAATATATCTTAAAATAAATAAAAGATGTAAAATAATACCTAACATTACCCTGTACGCCTAAGTTACCTAAAATGTCATGGTCCAGGTTTTAGATTAGTGTTGATTGTATCCTTTCTGTTCCTTTGTAATATGGATTCTTTCAAAGAGTGCCTCAGTTCTTCCAGGACTATTATGTTTTCTTCTGACTCTGAACTTTGCATATTAAATTCCCTCAGCCTGAAAACGCTATTTTCATGACTATCCTAAGATTCAGTCCATGAATCCCCTTGTCCAGTGGGAAAGTTGATATTTTAAGCAAAACTTTGAATAAAGTTGGGTCTTACGCATTTCTGTATCCCCAGTAGTATTGTGCTTGAGAAAGATATTTTTACTTATTATATATATTTGGGGCTAATTCAATCTAAAAAGTCAATGAGGAATAAAAGATAAACAAGAGAGCCATTTTATAGCAATTATGACCAAATAGAAGAGATAAAAAGCCAACCTGAATTAGTTCATGGGAAAAAAATTAAAAGAATGTGCTTTTTTTTTTTTCTCATGACTGAAAAATTCAAGTAAATATTTAACATTATTCTATACTTGGATTTGGTTTATGGTTCACTATATCCACATGATGAGAGAGACATCTGCCAGTCCCACCCCTTCCAAGCAGATTCAGGTTTACAGGTAATAAAATTTGTGAGAGAGACACTCTCCTGCATATATAAGGATCTCAAAAAAAGACTGGCCCTCCTTATATATCTCACCCTGGACCAGTCATTTTTCACAAGGCAGAATTATTTTAAATGGCCACTCTATGTAAATGCCTGTTTTTTGGTGAAGTAGTGGATCCCTACTTTCATCCCCATTAGAAAAAGATTTAGGTGGGGAAAGGTGTATAGTTCTAGAAATGATGAAATTGAGGTCAGACAGAAAATACTGTATTTCCACTCTGTAAGCAGTCTTTTGAGTAAGATCACCTAAATTTAAATTAGGCCTATAGCCATTATATATGGGAAACTTTGCTTAGGCCCATTGTGCCTCAGTTTTCTTTTCATAAAATGGATTAAGAATGGAACTCAGAAATAATACTTACCTTCAAATGATGAGAATAAGGAATATCTAGGATAATGCACCTAAAATGCTCAGCATAATAGCTCACAAATAATAATCACTCAAAATATTGGCTATGACAATAATTTTTAATCTTCTGCATATCAATCTGGTCTTATGATGCTTGAATATTTTTTTTAATGAGGCATTAATTTATGGGGGGTTTTAAATAGTGATTCATAGTGTTCTGGGCTGAATGTTCTCTGGGAAAACCTAGGAAGGGGCAGAAGGGAGAGAGAATTATATCTCATCTGTAATTCTAGCTCAACTTTTTTTTTTTTATTTATTTTTATTTTTAAAGATTTTATTTATTTATTTGAGACAGAGAGAATGAGAGAGAGAGAGAGCACATGAGAAGGGGGAGGGTCAGAGGGAAAAGCAGGCTCCCTGCCGAGCAGGGAGCCCGATGCGGGACTTGATCCAGGGACTCCAGGATCATGACCTGAGCCGAAAGCAGTCGCTTAACCAACTCAGCCACCCAGGCGCCCTCTAGCTCAACTTTTATGAGCTTTACATGGTGTGTATCAAAGAAAGATTTCATTTGGAAACAGAATTCCACAGCTAATGTTGTAACCTAATGCTGCTCTAAGAGATCATCTTTAGAGGTGTAAGTAAATCACAAATGGTACACCTAAAATAAAGCAAAAGA
Organism: Neomonachus schauinslandi; assembly: GCF_002201575.2. Lineage (NCBI taxonomy): Eukaryota > Metazoa > Chordata > Mammalia > Carnivora > Phocidae > Neomonachus > Neomonachus schauinslandi. Next base: position 161,413,148 of record NC_058406.1, read on the forward strand.
TATAGCTAGTGTGCAGAGCTTGTTACAAGAGGGCTGACAAAGAGTATAGGTGAGTAATGGCATGCATCGTACTGCTGTTGCGGGAAAGCAATTTATAGTCTCCACTCTACTGAGCCTATTTCAGCATGGTCACTGTTACAGAGAGAAGACAACATTGTTACAGTATAATGCTGTTAACCATATCAGATATCATATGTTTAAAGAATCGATGATGCCTATCTTCTTTTTCACTGCAAAAACATCTTATTTCTTTCACAAGTGTAATCAGACCAATGACAGATAATATAGCTATTTATGAACTGTGGACAAAAATGGAAGCATAAAGCACAATCATATTAGGATTCCAGCTATGCTTATCTCATTATCTCAGTCAGAGCTGAAGAGATTTTAAGATGTTTATGTACAAAGAATGTTAACTGTTTTCAAAAGATCATTTTTAAGTATTTCAAAATGGGGACTTAATAGTGTGCGTGTGTGTAGAATACAGGTACAATTCTGGGAAAAGCCTCAGTACTTTCCCAAACATTTTCATGAATATCTCTAATCATTCTTTTTTTTTTTCTTTTGGTTTCTCAATTGCTGAATTTTTTTTTTTAAATCTACCTTTTCTGATTATCTTCTAGAAAGTAATAGGTAAAATTTGCCAGAAAAAAAAACGTGGCTTCTGAAAGTGTCAAATCCTAAAAAGGATAACACTGAAAATACTCAGGAAACTTAGAAAATAGTTATTTGTTTTTTTGATTACAGGTATCTGAATAGCTTTATTTCCACTGAGTTTATTTGCTACTTTTGGATTTGGGGTTTGCTTGTTTTGTTTTTATCAAGCCTAGCTCTCAATTGGCCACGTTCCTTGTAATTTTAGTTTGTCATCTTTAAAAACCTACAGAGAACAAAATAAGACCCTTTTGAAAGAACTTATTTAGTTAAAGGAGAGGGTGAGGTCAAACACAGAAATAGCAAAATTCATATTTCCTCCTGCCCTCCCAAGATAGGGCAGACTTTTTTTTTTTAATTGAGGAAATACGGTAGATCTCCTAAAAGAACATGAAAACAGCTAAGTAAATTGTGGAATATATGACCCAAATGATCACATGCTAAAATTATAAATCATAAGTTTTATGAAATTTCTATTACTACATATGGGTGCTTTGACACTGTCTCTACCAGTATGAGTCGTGGCACAACTGTGTGTATTTCATATGCAAAAAAAAAGACATCTATGCCAACAAAGAAAAACCGATAATTATAATCAGTGCAAAATTATTTAAATATGTTGAAATATCCATATTTTAAAAGTAGCCTTAAAAAAGCCCGGTGAAAATTTGAGGGAGATATGAGAGACATTAAACTCCAAAGGTGGTCTTGGTACAAGATTAAAGTCCTAGTATCTCGGGCAAATAGAACAGAAGAAATATAGTCATACGTCCTGTGTTGTACTTGATATATCATCAATGGAAGCGATGTGAGCCCAACCTTGAGATAACCATGTTAGAATTAACAGATAAGGATTTTAAAGGAGCTATTGTAATTATGCTGAAGAATGTAAAGAAAGATACAGATTGTAGTTAAGTTATGGTTAAAGGACTAGCCAGAAAATGCCTGGAGAAGCTAAAGAACAGGATTTGGGGCATAGATGACATCCTGCAATGTGTGGACTGATGGGCAACTCTTGTTGCACTAACATGGAGTGATACCTTACTGTGCTAATTAGTGAAGTAACAATGACCTAATATGCACTTAAATAGGCATTGATTTTTTACCCTTTAAACCCTATACATCACCTATTCCACTCCCTAAAAGTTATGTGAACACATTTTACTTAACTAGATGGCAATTCTATAATGCAAAAACTGTATTAATCCTAATGTGAAACATGATGCCAATAATGTTTTCTCTACCATGGTCCTCACTTCCTCTGAGGCTTCACCAGCAGAATGGTTAACATTCTTATTTCTACTCATCTGTTCAAGGCTATCTAAGCCTTGTTCCTTAATATCATAGCCTCTGCCCACTGCCCAACTTCAAAGCCACCTCCACATTTGCAGGTATTTGGTATAGCAGCATCCCACTTTGAAGTTCTGAAATCTGCAGTGGTTTCCTATGGCTGCTGTAGTAAGTTCCAAAAATTTAGTGGGTTAAAAGAAGACTAATTATTTTACAGATTTTAGGTCACAAGTCCAAAATAGGTCTCACTGAGCTAAAATCAAGAGCTGCATTCTTTACAGGACGTTCTACAGGAAATTCCATTTTCTCCTCTTTTTCAGCTTCTAGTAATTACACACATTGCCTGCTCATGGACCCCTCACATTTTCAAAGCCAGCACTATATGGTTGAGCCTTTCTTACACCACATCACTCTGGGTCTTCTGCCTCCCTCTTCCACATCTAAGGACCATTGCGATTACACTGGGTCCACCTGGATAATCCAGTATAATCTCCCTAATTTAACATCAGCTGCTTAGCAACCTTAATTACATCTGCTACCTTAATTCTCCTTTGCCATGTAACAGAACATATTTACAGGTTCCACGTATTAGGAGATGAGCATTTTGGGGTGGCCATTATTTTGTCTACCATTCAGGCCAATATGGTGGACAAAATAATGCAAAAAATCTCAAATATGCTACAAATTTATAAATATGTTATCATCACCCTTATCAACTTCCTAGAAAACACTGAGTATTTAGCATATATTAAATCTCACTCTAAAAACTATCCATCTGTAAATCACATGTTATAAGTGGTGTGTCTTAGATGCAAAAGCAGGCAATTAGGCTCCTTGTTCTTAATTACAATGTTATACTGTCTTATTATGCCCCGTATTCACACACACATACATACATATGCATACACACATTTTATAAACTATGTGATAAAAATATTCATATAAATATGACTTAGTTTCATTTACTCCAGAAACATATGGAAAGTGTTATAGGCTGAATTGTACCCCTTCAAAATTCATATGTTGTAGTCCTAAGTGGGTATGCCCTGATCTGGTCAATTAAAGTCCATAATACTCTTTCAAGGAAGAGGGAATTTGCCAGCAGACTGCCTTTGGATTTTGGAACTGCAACATCAGCTCTTCCCTAGGTCTCCAGTTTGCCAGCCTCCACAGCCAGATAAGCCAATTCCTTAAAAAGCTCTCTAGACAGATAGATAGATGTTATATATGTAGATATTTACCTTTCTCTCCTTCGGCTTCTTAGGAGAACCCTAATACAGAAAGTATAACAGATTAAAGGGAAAAAATATGTAAAACATGTCAGTAAGAATAAATATGTGATAAAAGCATCTACTCATAATAAAATGTCTTTGTATATTAGGAATAGAAGTTAGCTTGTATTCCTCAAATGATACAATTAAAAGTATAAGGGAAATTTATAACCTAGGACAAAGAAATCATAACACTTCTAATTGACACAAGAATAATATCCAGAATATATAATTTCTGTAAAAAATGTTTTAAAGTTCGAATTAATATAAAGTGGTCAGGAGATACGAAGATGCATTTAATAGAAGAAATAAATATAGCCCCAAAACATTAGAAACAATGTTCTATCTCATAATAACCAGTGGAGTAGAAAACCACAGTGAGATATTATTTTATAATCTACCAGATGGATAAAAATGAAGGCATCTGATAATATAGAAAGATTTGAAGAACGTACTACTTAAGAAACCTTTGGGTACTGCTGGTGTTAACTGAAATTGATACAAGAACTTTGGAAGACAATTTACCTTTTTTGTTTGAGATTTATATATCCTCTGAGACATCAGTTCCATTTTGAGGTATATAATTAGCAACATTTTGCACATGCATGCCTGCAAACATGTATAAATATATACAGATGATCATTTAACATTTTACTATTTTTTTTTTGACGGTAAAACACTGAACAGAATCCCACTGTACACTGACAAATGAATATACAAATACATTGTGGTACAATGAAATCCTACAGTTGCCTTTAAGAGCGTGGATGAATATTAGAGTAACTGTTGAACATAAATTATGAGGCCCAGAAAATTACATGTAGCAAAATGTAAGAATATAAAGAAAATAAAAACTTAATATATTATCTAAGGATATTACATTTTTCATGAAAGCATAACCAAAAAGATAGGAACAATAAACACAAAATCAGAATTTTGTATAACTTTTTCTAACAAAAATTTCTAAGCGTGAATTCTCTGTCATACAATAAAAGTTCTTCATTGTTCACCTAAAGATTTTAATAACAAATTTATAATTAATATTTCATGTAGTATTAGAATAACCTATAGTTGATTTAAGTTTTCATAATGTTCTTAGTATATTATCAAAAGCCAAATTAATATTGTATAATACTGACTCAGTTAAAACTGAAATTGGTTAATAACAATTCAAAGTATTTAGATTCTGTGGATTTAATGTAAATTGTTCTATTAATATATGTGGACAAAAACAGTCTAAATCATGAGTGTGAATACAGTATTTAGAATTATAATTATAAAAAGTTTATAAGGAATAAGTTTACTGTTTTAAAATAAACAGTGATTAAGATACAGTAAGCCACTTCAGGTAGAAAGATTAAAGGGCTCTGTAGTGAAAATCATGAATAGCTATTAGATATTTTTGAGAGTTTTCTTTTTCTTTTTTTTTTAAAGATTTTATTTATTTATTTAACAGAGACACAGCGAGAGAGGGAACACAAGCAGGGGGAGTGGGGGAGGCAGAGCAGGCTTCCCACAGAGCAGAGAGCCCAATGCGGGGTTTGATCCCAGGACCCCGGGATCATGACCTAAGCCGAAGGCAGACACTTAACGACTGAGCCACCCAGGCGCCCTGAGAGTTTTCTTTTTAAAAGAGAAAAAAATATATACATTATTGCGAGAAAAAAAGGTATATATTTTTTGGAGTTTACAAAACCATGTACTGAACTTAACATATTTTTTTTTTTTTAAGATTTTATTTATTTATTTGACAGAGAGAGCACAAGCAGGGGGAGTGGCAGGCAGAGGCAGAGGGAGAAGCAGGCTCCCCGCAGAGCAGGGGGAGCCCGATGCGGGACTTGATCCCAGGACCCTGGGATCATGACCTGAGCCGAAGGCAGTCGCTTAACCAACTGAGCCACCCAGGCGCCCGAACTTAACATATTTTAAACAATATTGAAGAGAATAAGTTCCTATAAAATATCTTATACAAAAAACATGGGTACAAAACTGATAACATAGACTGATTTGAACAGTTTTGTTGAAACATGTATTTTGTACAATAGAGTATATTATAGGATGTAGAAAATTATTAAGGTATTTTGCTTACCTGTAAAGTAAAGGATTTGTACAAAATCAATGAATTTCAAGTTATTTTTAGCCATGGGTTTCGTTCTTAAAGTGAAATCTAATGTAAGAATGAAATACATGTTTATTATATAAAATCGGAGATTAACTGAGTGATGTGTGGATGGAGATGGGAGAGCCATTCCAGACCCACTATCCATCTTCCATTCCCACTGCATCATCAAATCACCTTAGAGGAAAAATTTCAACATCACTAGACCATAGGGATTGTCTCGTTTTCTCTAAAAATCTATGACTTAAGTAAAAAGACCTTTAAATTTAGAAAATTAAATTATTTATTGTATCCTTAATCTCCCCATTCAATGAATGAAATGGTTATAAAATATAATTTAATAATTCTATACATTGGGTGCATTATTATGTCCAAACTTTTTCCAAATAAAATTGAGGCTCAAAAATATAAGCTTCCCCGAATCCTCCATCCAATGAGTTTGGAGTCAGTTAGAAATAAACTATATTTCTAAAACCTGGTTTCTTTTCATCATATTCCATGAGAGGCAATAAATCAAGGACACAACAAAGGTTCTCTTGACCCTAAGTCTTTTTTTTTTTTAACAACCAATCACTGAAGGGTGAATTTCTAACACTAAAATTTTAAATTTCTGGCTTATAACATTGTCCCTTTGATAAAAATCAAATATCCCCAGAAAGATAATACATTGTTACCATCATTCATCATTCCTTATGGTGAATTAGTTAATAAGAGTACTTTTAAAAGTTAGTTTTGGGTGACCCTTACAGGGAAGTGAAATATCTGGATCCAGGAGATAGAGCAATGTAAGCACATGGAATATTACTGGAGTAATTTCCAGTTGTGCTTAAGAGCTTTGGCCTTGGGTCATACAGATATGTGTTTATTTTCCTCATAACATCATTTACTGAACAACTTTAGGAAAGTCCCTTAAACTTTCCAGATTGTATTATCTATAAAAAGGGGTAAATAATTGCACCCATTCCACTGGCTGTTTTAAGGATTAAAAATAGAAAAAGCACTAAGCATAATTCATATAGCATAAATTCATAGAGATTAAATACTTTAGTAACTATTAATACTATGGAATCATAATGCAAGGAAGGAAAGAATGGAAGTTAGAGAAGAAAACAGAAATGCAAACCTAATTAACTCCAAGTCAGGAGACATGATAGGTAGCTCCATCAGCAGCTCTCTGAACCATTGGGTAGATAATTTTAACCTTTTTGCATCTCATTTGTAGAATGAAGGAGAAATCTAGTGAGTGGATATAATTTCTAAGTGTCCTTTCACTTCAAATGTTACGTGATTTTCATGATTGTGTCCTACACTAGCCTTAACTAAGATACCTGGAAAGAACTTTTCTACACACTGAATTTCAGTGCCTAAGAAGTAACTTTCTCTGGAAGGTATTTTAATCTTAGAAGAGTTGACAGGCTAAGTGATAGGATATAGATCAAGGAGGTCTCTTAGAATCTAGATTGTTAAATATCACATTTATAAGTACAGTGAAGAAAATCAAGATTGTTATGGCTACACTTTTTAATTCTTATGTTAGCAAACTTCAAAAAACACTCGTAAGGAGAAAAACTTATTTTAGAAACATTTTGTAGTCCTGGAATCAGATAAGGCAATAATTTCTCACTTGGTCTAATTGGAGGAAGTAGTTGCAATAAAGCAAAAAGAAATGAAGAAGAAGACAAAAAAAGAAAAACCCTTCCTGGAGGTTTCCACTGCCTTAAAATTACAGCACAATCTCATTAAGCAGTAATAGAAATGGAAATTAGTTGCTCTTGTAGTTCTGATTGTATTCCTGTTAGGTCATTTGCATACTGTTCAGTGATTGGATTACTGGTGAGGCTGAGAGGTCTCAGAATGCATTCCTATGCATTTCATCTAATTGTACTGCTGTGACTATGAGGAGAAATCATTTCCTGAACTTAAATGATATGATCCTCATGAAAGCATACAAGCCTTCTTTAGATTTTAGATGAGTGTGAGAAGTGTAAACTCTTCTGATGTTGGCCCAAAGCTGCAAATTTTAAAAAGCTTCAAATATACTTCCCCATGTTATGTCATGGAATGTTAATAACTTTCTTAACATTTCCAAATGTAATGAGCCAGTAATTACTTTTACAATAATGGCTGGTATGGAATGAACTAAATGAAAATCAGAAATAGCAAAACAATTTCTGGTTAACACATAACACTTTTTTGTTCTCTGCTTTCTCTTCTTTTGTATAATTTGAGGATATAAAATAAGATCAGACATTGTTGTCACTTGGCTTTGATAGCTCAGTTCCATCTGTCAGTACTATCTTCAGGAGCACATCTGAGGAATTAGCTTTTTGAGAGACCCATACCTAAAAACCATTGAAATTCATAACATGAACATGGATATTGATTTTTAAATGAAGCACTAATGTCATTTGTTGGTTCTCCCGAATTGTCCAGCATTAGCAGAATGCTCCAATGGTAGGGGAAAAGAAATGCGTGTTTTCAAAATGTTCTAAGCAATTTTCCTTAGTTTAGGCTTATTGATGACATTTCCTCCTTTTGCCAATTCAATCTTATGCTGTTGTTTTTTTTTTTAAGGAATTTTGAAACTTGGATAATTTGAATCATCATAATGTTAATAGAGACGTATGTAACATTGTATCTATCAATTTGGGACTGATAATTTATTGAGCTGTCAGAGGCCCAGCCTCTTAAGAAGTAGCACTGTACTAATACTTAGTTCTGAATTCTTAGGATGTAGGACAGTGCCAAGTACGAAATGAAAATTGAATAAAGATGTCCTAATAAATTTATTAAATAATGAAAATGAAGACATTATCACAAAATGAGACTAAACACCCTCATAAAAGACTTTTAACACTAAGTTAAGAACACAGTTAAAGAAGATGAGCCCTAAATTCAGTGACCCAGGTTTATGTCCCAGTTTAAACATATATTCTCAGAGTAATTTTAAAATAGTTAAATCTCTGATTCTCCACATCCTCATTAGTAAAAAAAAAACCAAAAAACAAAAAAAAAACACATTGTCTGTAACTTACATGGTTCCTATAAAAATTAGATATGTTCTATAAAATTCTAGATAATTGGGCAGTTAGTATGTTATTCCATATTCTTTCCATTGTTTTTATGTTATTAAAAAAGGTCTTTATTAGAAAAAAATAAAAAACTTAAAATGCACAGAGTTAAAAATTCAAGTTCACTTTTACCCATAGCACTGTTTTCCTGCTGAGAAGAAACTACAATTAGCAGTTTGATTTTTAAAATCTTATCCACTGACTGACAAAACATACATACATAAACAAACATGAAAATGGAATAGTAATTTTACTAAAGGAAAAGCTACACTGCTGTAATGAGGAGATCCCAAAATATACTGGGGGCCAAGGTACATGGTCACCTCTGGTACATTAGCTCTTTCATGACCAGTTTCCCTCCATCATGTTCCTCTATCATTCCCTCCACATTGTCCATATGTTTACAGGTAAGGCTGGCTCAGCTCTACGTAGTATTTGCAGAACACTTAACTCATTTAATATTAATAACATATGAGAGTTTCCCCTCATTAATATTAACTCATCTTTCAGAAAAGAAAACTGGAATATAAACAGGTTAAGTGCTTGCTCAAGTTTACATGCTAGTACTTGGCAGAAATTAGTATATATTAAATTATTCCTTCTGAAAGTACATTTCTATTGGGTATATTTTTTTTCTGTTAGTATAAGCAACAAATGTTTCTCTTTTTTTTTTTTTTAGCAACAAATTTTATTTTCCTTTTTTTTTTTTTTTTTTAAGATTTTATTTATTTGACAGAGAAAGAGAGTGCACAAGCAGGGGGAGCAGCAGTGGGAGAGGGAGAAGCAGGCTCCCCACTGGGCAGGGAGCCAAATGCGGGCCTTGATCCTAGCACCCTGGGATCAGGACCTGAGCCGAAGGCAGATGCTTAACTGACTGAGCCACCCAAGCATCCACAACAACTATTTCTATTGGACACATTTCTAAAGGTAGAAGAGCTGAAAGAAAATAAGTACAGCTTTTAATTCTGACAGAATCTGACCTCATTTTCCAAATAGCATCCTCCAAATTATACTCTAATGGGGTATGAGAATAGAAGTCTCCTGACATCCTCACTCACACTGGGTATTATAAATCTTAATACATACTAAAATAACTACCTGTGTTGCATTCTGTTGTCTTATATTGAACTATCCTATTTACTTCTGCAGATCAACATTTTATATGTACATTTGTGTATTTTCATTTTTTGGCCTATGACCCCTCCCACCTAATTATCTATCAAATTACCTTTCTTAAGAAAATGAGGATTAAAAAGTGTTACATAAAATTTCTGTCTGCCACAGGGTTAACTTTGTACATAGCAGATATTAAAAAATAAACTTGGGACGCCTGGGTGGCTCAGTTGGTTAAGCATCTGCCTTCCGCTCAGGTCCTGATCCCAAGGTCCTGGTATTGAGTCCCTTATGCCTTTATGGGGCTCCTTGCTCAGCAGGGAGCCTGCTTCTCCCTCTGCCTGCCCCTCCCCCTGCTTGTGTGCACTCTCTCTCTCACAAATAAATAAAATCTTAAAAAAAATAAAACTATAAATTTCTAAGAATCTATTTATATATATACAGAAACCAAGTAAAAGATAATGAGCATACCTTTTAAAGAAATGAAAATACTTAGTGACTTTATGCAGCTATCCCTCCTTTACCCCCTGATTTTTTAGTATGTTGGTAATATTTTTTCCAAATTATTACCTGTTTTTTCAAATTTCTCTGTCGTCATCAGAAATTCATAATTGTTTAATATATTGAAACTTAGTCTTTTCTGTTCATTGACTTAAGAACTTTGATCTTACATAAACTTTTCCATTTCATACATTTTTATACCTTTCATAATTATTTAATATTTTGTCTTGTTCTTTATCTGAGTTTATATAGTCTTCTGTGCTCTTCTAGTTCAGTTACACCTTTTTATAATTAAACTCTTGAGTCAGTCTGTAACAGGATTTCTTTCTCTTTCTCTGTACTTTCTGGACTCTGTATTCTTTTTTTTTTTCCCTTGTTTCATTAACAGACATTTTTTTCATTAAATTTATTTAGACTTTTTTTTATTTTCTAAGTTTGAATATAGTTGACACACACTGTTACATTAGCTTCACATGTACAACTTAGTGATTTGACAAATTTATTCTTTATGCTATGTTCTCCACAAGTTTAGCTACCATTTTTATCCCATTACATTGCTAATACAGTATCACTGACTGTATTCCTTATGTTCTGCTTTTTATTCCCATGACTTATGCATGGGAATAAAGTTGAGGTCTGTATCTCCCTCTCTGCTTTACGTATTTTATCCAAACCCCCGCTCCTTCCTTTCTGGCAAATATCAGTTCTCTGTTTTATAGTTCTGATTCTGCTTTTCTTTTTTTGGATTCCATTTATGAGTGGAGTCATAAGGCATTTGTCTTTCTCTGACTTATTTTACTTAACACAATACTGTCTAGGTCCATCCACGTTTTCTCAGATTGCACAATCTCATCCTTTTTTATGGCTGCATAATATTCCTCTGTGTGTGTGTGTGTGTGTGTGTGTGTTTCTGTGTGTCTGTGTATAAATCTTCTTTATCCATTCATATATCAGTGGACACTTGGGTTGCTTCCATATCTTGGCCTGTAAATAATGCTACAATGAACATACGGGTGCATATATCTTTTTAGTGTTTTCATTTTCCCTTAGTAAATACCCAATAGTGGGATAATTGGAACATATATTATTAGTTTTAGTTTTTTGAGGAACCTCCAAACTGTTTCTACAGTGGCTGTACCTCTTTATATTCCCATCAACAGTGCACGAGGGTTTCTTTTTCTCTACAAGATCTTCACCAATACTTGTTGTTTCTTGTGTTTTTTATTTTAGTCATTCTAACATGTGAGGTGATATCCACTGTAGTTTTGATTTGAATTTCCTTGATGATTAATGATGATGAGCATCTTTTCACATGTCTGTTTGTCATCTGTATGTATCTTGGAAAAATGTCTACTCAGGGTCCTCTGCCCATTTTTTAATACGATTGTTTGGGGTTTTTTGGTGCTGAGTTGTAGAAGTTCTTTATATATTTTGGATATTAACCTTTTATTGGATATATCATTTGTAAATATATTCTCCCATTCAGTGGGTTGTCTTTTTGTTTCATTGTTTCCTTTGTTGTGCAAAAACGTTTTATTTTGATGTAGTCCCAATAATTTTTTTTTTTTTTTTTTTTTATTTTTTTTTCCCTGGCCTTAGGAGACATATCTAGAAAAATGTTGCTACGGCCAATGTCTGGGAAATTGCCTGTGCTCTCTTCTAGGATTTTTATGGTTTCAGGTCTCACATTTAGATCTTTAATCCACTTTGAGTTTATTCTTGTGTATGGTGTTAGAAAACAATCCAGTTTCATTCTTTTACATGTAGTTGTCCTGTTTTCCCAACACCGTTTATTGAAAAGATATTCTTGCCTCCTTTCTCAAAGATTGACCATATGCCAGACTCTCTTAATTCACATAGTTTTTTAATATCCATATATCAAATACTTTTTTTTTCCCCAAAAATGTCTTGTACATGATAACCTTTAGGCTTATTTTGTCTAGCTTGTAACAAAATACTAAACTTTCCCTTTTTTACATGAAAACTGAACACTTCACAGGTTTCACATTGATATGCTTAAAATGATTTTTATGTAAACTTAGAGTTTAAATACATGTAATTTCATTGTAAAAAGTTAGGAAAATATGAAGATTTTGTGTGTAGTATCTTATTGTGTATCTCCACTATACGAATGATCACTTTTTAAAAATTGAGCTACAACATTCATTTGTTTTAAAGCTGCAAAAATTCAAAATTATAAAAAACTTTCTGCTATTGAGCCCTTAGAGGTCAAGGTTAGAGGCCTATCAGATATTGAGGAAGCAGGGTGAGACCAGGCCATTTGACCACCGACTGTCCCTTCCTGTCTCCCCTCTCCGAGGCTGGGACCACCATGAGCTCTCCCAGAGGGGATGAATGGACCAAAGCCAGGATGGGGCAGGAGGGGGAGGAAAAGGGACCTTGGAGGTGGTTAGGTCCTCCTGGCTTTCATTTCAGGGCACAGTGGCCAACCGAGATGGTATCCCTGGGTTTGACGGAGGGAATCCAAGGAGGCCTAGCTCCCGTTGAGGAGTGCTGCCACCCTGAGCTGCACACCATTTGAACTGGGGGTTCTGAAAGCTGCTCACAAAGTTGTAAAAGCAAACTGCCCAGAGTCCAGTGGCTGTGAGAATGAGCACTGGTCCATGTTCTCGAAGGGTTACCAGTTCTTGTCAGTGGAAGGTATGGATATACCATAGCCCCATCACCCAGCTGGATGCCAAAGTATCAGCATTTAATCAATTCTCCTTATATACTTTTTAAAACTTTATTGAAATATAATTCATACAACATAAATTTCATCCATTTAAAGTATAAATTCAGGGGGTTTTAGTATATTCACGACCATGACCACAATTTTAGAACATTTTCACCCCAATAAGAAACCCATAAACACTCATTTTCTCCCCATCCTCTGCCCATCCAACTCCCAGCCCCAGACAAAACTGACCTATTTTTTTGTTGCTGTAGACTTGCCCCTTCTGGAATTTCATATGCTTTTTTTGTGCTTTTATTTTTTAGTAATATTAATATATGTATGTGATCAGTGACCATAAATTCAAAGATTCTATAAACTTGTATCATTAAATGGTGGGGTTTAACCATATATTTGAGCCTTTATAAAATATTGATATTTTTTATTTACAAAAAAGATTTTGTGACCTGCTGTTAAATATAATAAAAGACTAAGATACTAAATAAGGTTATTTATTAAATATCAGGTGTTTATGGATTTCCCAGGGCTTTATTCATGGAGAATATGTAATATTGTGTTCACTTCCATCAACTCCTACGTATTCCTGGAGTATGCCTTTTTATTTGTGTGTGCTAGTATATGCAAAATAGTTTTAAGGTTAGGCAAAGGAAAATATAATTACAAATATAAATCTAACCCCCAAAGCACTCAACACACCCTTCACACACACATGCTTTGATTTTCCTAAAAGTCATTGCATCAATTAAAACCATTACTCGTAAGCATATATTCGCTGTTATTCTAGCAAAGAAGCCAGAGCCTATTTACTTCACAATGTTAAATCAGTTTTGCTTCTGAAGCAGTCAGGAGAGACATTTCAAATGAGGAAAATATAAATTGTGCTCTGTGTTGTGATTTGTAGATCTGGAGCAAAGTTCCCTTCTCCAATGACATCTTCCCCATTGTCCCTTCTAAGGTTCCTAGGATGATATACAAGGTATTTATTCACTCCTTCAGTATTTATCAAAAGGTCAATATTGGCATGTTGGCTTATTTTTTATTGTGTAACTCTGTCCTGTGCACTGCTAAACATTCAGCGTCACTGGCTTCAAGTCAGTAAGTGCCATTTGATCTCTTTCCTTCATGGTAATAGCCAAAAACATGGTTTTACTCATTTCAAAATTTTTCATTACACTTGCCCCTGCCACCTTAGTTGAGAATCAGTGCTAGAGTGAAAATTCAGTAACATTCTTACTAATTACTGTTTCAGTTCAAATTCCCTTATCACATGCACTAAACAGATAATTAGTAGGGATGGGCTTTTTTTTTTTTTTTTTTTTTTTTTACAAAAGTACAGTTGACATGCAGTGTTACATTAGTTTCAGGTAGAGGATATAGTGATTTGACAAGTCCATGCATTATGCTATGTATGCTCACCACAAGTGTAGCTACCATCTGTCGTCATATAACACTACTAAAATATTATTGACTATATGCCCTTTGCTGTACATTTTATCCCATGACTTATTTATTCCATAACCAAAAACTGTATCTCCCACTCCCCTTTACCTAATTTGTCCATCCCTCCAACCCACTCCCCTCTGGCAACCATTAGTTTGTTGTCTGAATTAATTGGTCTGTTTCTGCTTTTTGTTTGTTTATATTTTGTTTTCTAGATTCCACATATAAGTGAATAATATGGTATTTGTCCTTGTCTGACTTATTTTATTTAGCATAATACCTTCTAGATCTATCCGTGTTGTTGCAAATGGCAAGATCTCAACCATTTTATGACTAATATTCCATTGTATTTGTATACCATATCTTCTTTATCCATTCATCTATCAGTGGACACTTGGGTTGCTTCCATATCTTGGCTATTTTGAATAATGCTGCAATAAACATAAGGGCGCATATCTCTTTTTGAATTAGTGTTTTTGTATTCTTTGGGTAAATACCCAGTAGTGGAGTTACTGGATCGGATGGCATTTCTATTTTTTAAATTTTTGAGGAGACTCCATTCTGTTTTCTATAGCGGCTGCACCATTTTACACTCCCACCAATAAATGCATGTGAGTTCCTTTTTCTGTACATCCTTGCCAACACTTGTTATTTCTTGTCTTTCTCATTTTAGTCATTTTGACAGTTGTAAGGTGATCTCTCATTGTGGTTTTGATTTGCATTTTCCTTATGATTAGTGATGTTGGACATCTCTTCATGTGTCTGTTTGCTATCTGTATATCTTTCGGAAATTGTCTTTTCAGGTCATCTGCCCACTTTTTTAATTGTTGTTTTTTGGGGGTTTTTTTGGTGTTGAGTTGTCTAAGTTCTTTATATATTTTGAATATTAACCCCTTATCAGATTTATCATTTGGGAATATCATTTCCCATTCAGTAAGTTGCCTTTTCATTTTATTGATGGTTTCCTTCACTTGCAAAAAAGTCTGGGCTTTTGAGCTCTAGCACTTTTATGCACTCATGGTATTTTCATTTTAAGGGAGATGCAATGTAACATATAATGATTAGCCTAATATGAAGCATCCAGTAGGTTCATATTATTTTTTCTTGACTGCAGCGAATAGAGATTTTAAGGATATAGCTCTTAGGCAGTGTTACCGAGACAGCATTAATTAATGAGAAGAGAGAAGATACAGAAAATATATTAGGATAAAATTCTTGAGAAATTGTGATGAGATTGGTTTAAATACCTCTAAAGGAATGGGGGATAGAGGGAATAGCAAAAGGAAAGATTTCTATTTAACAAGTTTTGGGGCGCCTGGGTGGCTCAGTCGGTTAAGTGTCTATCTTTGGCTCAGGTCATGATCCCAGAGTCCCAGGATCCAGCCCATGTCTGGTTCCCTGCTCAGTGGGGAGTCTCACCCCTCTCTTACTCTCTCTCAAATAAATAAAATCTTAAAAAAAATAATATTTAAGTTTTCCTAGAGCCCATCCTAGAAGCAAAGGCAACCACCAAAACATATTTTGTTTTAATTAAAATTCAGTACACAGATTAGCCTATGTAGTATATTTGCATTTTTATGTATGGACGTTATTGTTTATAATCATGATTTTTGTCTTCCCAATCTCTCTCAAGCTGTTTTTGATATTTAGTAAAGACTTTAGTCTAATGGCTATATATATGTTTTGTACATATTGTTCAACCATAAACTCCTTTTAGAACATGGTATGTATTTATAAATTTAAGAAATTTGTTTTTTTAAGTAAACTATTTCATGTTATTTTCAAATAATGCGAAGTATAATTATATTCTAGATTTGACTTGATAATTACATAGCAATCTTCTCTGCATCCTGTGATTTCCCCCCCACTCCAAAATAATTATCCTATATTTTCTAGTCCTATACATCTTGGTGTAATTTGGGTTATATCAACCGTCTGATTTAAATTTCTGTTGGATTTATATATTCATGAATTTTTGTTTGTATCAAAATTTCACCCATATTGATCATTTCATATATGTGGCTTATTTTCACTAAAATCACTTTGGTATGCAACTCTTATATTAAATATACAACTTTTTCACTATCATTTGTAAAATGTTAATTTGGCTTTCTATTATCATACATTTATAATGCTCTGTTATCTTTATGTTTGGCTTGCTGGCTCCCTTATATTCTTAGCGAAATATTGTTTACCAGTTAAGAAATCATTTTATTTGTAATATCAAAGTTTTTTAAAGGTAAATTTCATAGAGTATCTTCTTTAAGATGACACATTGGATATTTCTGGGTCCTCATTACCAAGAACAATTATGTTATTTTGTGTCATGGCTTTCCTTTACTTTATTGGTATACTAATTTATGTATACGACCATGTTTGTTTTTATGTTGGTGGCAAAGAAGGGCATTATAGGGCAAGATTTTTGACCTGTCTGGTTAATATAGTTGACTTTTAAAGCTGTATATATATATATATGTGATATCCCTATGAAAATTTGACAAAAATTGAGAGATGATCCCATCTCTCTGTTTACCAACTTTTTACATAAAATCTCCAGTTACTGACTAGAAAAAGCTGTATTTTCTCTTTAATTTTATTAAGAAATTGATGAGCTTTTTAATATTTGTGTCGTACCTATACAAAAATCAAAAGCAGTGTATGTTTCATTTCATACTTATAGCATCAAAATATTTAAAAATCCCTCCACTGTTTTTAATTATAAAATAGTTATAAATCTTAAACATTTAGAGTAGGATAAATTCCAGAAAGAATAAATTTCATTTCTTCATAAACAAGGCATAGTTTAGGACATTATAGATATATTATCAATGTTTAATAAAACAATACCTGGAATGTCTAGTTGTCAAATATAAATGAATAACCCTGATTCATCCCAGTGTATAAGGTGAACTTTTTTATACAGCAAAAAATAAGTTTATATTGCTATTCTTATGTAGACACTAGATTTTTCCTCAATTTCATTTTAGTATAGTTAAAATTATTTTTTAAAAATAATTTATTTTTTATAACTGACCTTCAAGTCACCCAGGGTTAAACTGAGAGGAAATTGAT
Organism: Neomonachus schauinslandi; assembly: GCF_002201575.2. Lineage (NCBI taxonomy): Eukaryota > Metazoa > Chordata > Mammalia > Carnivora > Phocidae > Neomonachus > Neomonachus schauinslandi. Next base: position 161,430,374 of record NC_058406.1, read on the forward strand.
TAAAGATTTTTGCATAATTAATGAGACTTTTCCATTCTGTCATTTATTGCATATGCATTTTCACTTTGAAATTACTGTCTTGAATCCAGAAACTGTTGTGTTTATATCATTTCAGTGCCTAGCGTAATGTGGCGATGGCTTTTATTCAATCAATATTTAATTAATGGACACATGTTAACACACATTTCCTAGATGGAAAACAAACAGAAAATTGGTCTAGATTGCTATTCTATCAGATGCTGATTTTGCCTGGATATTATTATTATTTGACCTCTTATTTCCAGTCTCAATTCTGCCTTAGGCTTATTCCACTGATTTGCCCAGCTAAGATCAGCAACCATCTGAGGATCTCTAAGTTAATACTGTGGGTCTTCATGATCCCAATCTGTTGTTGTTGAGCTTTCTACTAATATTAACATATAACCTGCTTAGTCCCATAAAATTTCTTCAGTTTGAATAAGTAGTTAAATTTTGGTAACTAATTTTTTTTTTTTTAAGACATTCTCAAAAGTAATTTCTACTTTGTTGTTCTAAAAGCACTTAACAAACTACAACCCTAGGGGTGCCTGGGTGGCTCAGCCATTAAGGGTCTGCCTTTGGCTTAGGTCATGATCCCAGAACCCTGGGATTGAGCCCAGCATCAGGTTCCCTGCTCCTCGGGAAGCCTGCTTCTCCCTCTCCTACTCCCCCTGCTTGTGTTCCCTCTCTCGCTGTGTCCCTCTCTGTCAAATAAATAAATAAAATCTTAAAAAAAAAAAAAAATACTACAACCCTAAAAAAAAAAAAAAAAAAAAACAGGGCCCATTTCAATGTTGTTTTAGATGTAATAAAGTCTGGACAATCAATTCTTCTTATGTCTTCCAATGTCCTTTTTGCAGGGTGAATTTACCTTCCAATTAATAACAAATGTGTTTCTTACCCTAAGATCTTCAGCCTAGATATTTCTGTGGGCTATATTAACTATTAGGTAGTGTCTCATCTTGGAAGACCTCTTCCGTAACACCCCTGAAAACTGGATTTCTAGTCTGTAAAATATCTAGAGTTTATTTCTTTTATTGATACAATCAAACAATTTCCTGGAGGTTTATAAATCCCTATCACATTGCTTACTTTTTTATCTGGGAGTTCAAGAGACTTGCTTAGGCAGTAAGGGAAAACAGCACATTATGTTAAAAGGGCATGAAGAGTATGATTTGATTATGTGATTATTCTATTATTTTTCTTCTCTAACTATCCTGTTTTTCCAATTGCATACTTTTTATGGTACATAATCATAGCTGCATATTTTTTTATGGCTTTTTACCCTTGTTTTAAAGCAACTTTGGTAAGTGTAGGGAAAAAAAAAATACAGTTTTGAAAAGAGCTTTATGACCATTCCAATAAGTAACTTTCATACTTTTAGTTCTCCTTTGATACTAATGTTATGAGATAAATTGTTCTTTCTAAAAGCTTCAGAAATTCATGGATAAAAACATTTTTTAGGAGAAAAAAAAATCATTCCTAAAACTGAATTCTGTGATCTTGTGATTCCCTTATATGTAAGATCTAAAGAAATCTCTGACCTAATTTTATTGACAGACCAATTTTGCTTGGTGTTACACAGTGATTTCTCTCACACACACATGGAATTTTATGCCTTAATGACATTTGCCTATTTCCCATTTTGCCATCATGTATCTCCTTTCTTTCTCCATTTATATTAATGGTTCTGCTTTTCTCAATTTAAATGTAAACCTCTCTTCTAAGTTAAAACATATATTAGAGTGTATATGAGCAAGAATACTTTTAGTGAATACTCAAGTGAATTTTAATGGAAATATAGCCTAATGACTCTGAGTTATCTTTTCTAAATTTATCATTAGGAGTATAGAAGTATGTTTTCAAAAACCTACCTCCCTGTGAAAAAATTCAGTAAACTATTAAAATCTGGGGTCCCAATTTTTTCATTTATTTTTTTCTACTCTAAAAATAATACTTAACTTTTTGCCAAGGAAGTAAACTAAACACAACAAATAGCAAAATCCAGTAACAGAACCCACAGCAATTTTTCAAGTATTTTACATAAGAAATCACAATGGCAAATAATATTCAAAAACCTTTCATCAAAACAGAAAATATGATAGATAGGTATGGGAAATTTATATCTCAAAAAAGAACTCTTGTTGAGTATCGTACTATGGAGTTTATGAGGAAAATGTGTTTTATGTGAAAATTAAATATTTAATGACATAAAAATAAGCATTAGCGTAGCTACATAGGAGTCTAAATGCAATTAAAAATTTATTCTTTTACATAGACAATTTCTCCAGATGGCAGTAGTGCAGAAGATTTCCATATGGGTATCATCCATTATTTAAATCAGATTTTTATTCTTCTCACTAGAGCTGTAGATAATAGTGCTATCAGAGTTCTTATAATTTTGTTTTTGGTCCGAGCCTTGTATTATAATCTTTATGCTATGACATTATCTTAATGAATATTGCCCAGATAAACATCACAAATATATTTCAAAGAGGTCAAAGAGATTAAGCACCTAGGAACCAATGGAGTTGAGATTATAGAAATTATAGTCCATTGTATGGTATAGAATTTTCAGATTTAGTTTGGGGTTAATAGGTAGTTAGGTATCCCTGTCAAAATTTAATTAATGAATATTGGCAAGACAAATTAGGACATTTTCATAGCATAAAGATTATACTACTAGGCTCAGACTAAAGACAAAATTATAAGAACTCTGACAGCAAGGACATGTTTTAGACCTATTGGTAATACCTCTATAAAAATGTGATTTTTGATCACTCAGTTCATTCAGAAAAAAGATTGATCTTCAAAAAAGTAGTTAAATGAATCATGCTTTCTTTTTTACATGTATTTGTAATTCCATAAAGAATCACATTCATGAAATGGGATAAATTTACATTCTTACAGTGTACAAAGGTTCCCTTTTCTCAACATCCTAACACTTGATAATCTTTCAGCTTTTTGATAATAGCTATCCTAACGGGTATGAAACGGTACTTCCTCATGGTTTTGATTTGCATTTCCTTGATAGAATTGTTGAGCATCTACTCATAGACCCTCTTTTTTGTTGGCCATTTGTATGTCTTCTTTGGAAAAATGTGTATTCATGTCCTTTGCCCATTTTTAAATCTTTTTTTTTCCTGTTGAATTATATGAGTTTCTTAAAGATTTTGGTTGTGAACCCTTTATCAGATATATGGTTTCAAACATTTTCTCCCATTCCATAGGTTAGCTTTTTATTTTGTTGGTTTTCTTTGCTGTGTAGAAGCTTTAGTTTGAGATAATCCCATTTGTTTATTTTTGCTTTTGTTGTCTGTATTTTTGGCAACATATCCAAAAAAGTCATTGCCCAGACCAATGTCAGGGAGTTTTTACCATAGGTTTTCTTTTGGGAGTTTTATGGTTTCAGGTCTTACATTTAAGTCTTTAATCCATTTCAAGATTGGTGTTTGTTGTTGAAAATGATGTAAGATAGGGCTCCAGTTTCATTCTTTTGCATGTGGATATCCAGATTCCCAACAGTGTTTATTGAAGAGACTATCCCTTCTTCATTATGGGTTCTTGGCATCCTGTCAAAGACTAGCTGAGTATATATGTGTGGGTTTATTTCTTGGCTTTCTATTCTGTCCTTGGTCTGTGTACCTGTTTTTATGCCAGGACAGTTTTATAATGTTCTGATTACAGTAGCTTTGCAATATAGTTGGAAATCAGGAAGCATAATGTCTCCAGCTTTGCTTTTCTTTCTCAGCATCACTTTAGCTATTTGGGATCTTTTGTGGTTTCAGATGAATTTTAGAATGTTTTTCTATTTCTGTGAAAAATGCCATTGGAATTTTAATAGGGATTGCATTGAATGTGTAGATCACTTTGTGTCACAAAGACTTTAAAGGTATTAATTCTTCCAATCTAAGGCATGGGATATCTTTTCATTTACTTGTATCTTCAATTTTTTTGATCAAAATCTTGTTTTCAGCATACAGATATTTAACCTCCTTGTTTAATTAATTCCTAAGTTTTCTTTTGCTCTTGATGCTATCAAGTGGTTCTCTTGATTTCTCTTTCAGATAGCTCACTGTTATTGTATAGAATATAGCTTATTTTGGTATGTTGATTTTTGTATCCTGAAACCTTACTGAATTTAATAGTTTTTGGTGGAGCCTGTAAGGTTTTCTATATATAAAAAAATCATGTCATTTACAAACAGATCATTTTACTTCTCTCTGACTTGGATGCCACTTATTTTTCTGCCTCATAGGTCTGGCTAGGACTTGTAGAACTATATTTAATAAAACTGGTGAAAGTGAGCATCCTTGTCTTGTTCCTGATGTTTGAGGAAAATCTTTTAGCTATGGGCTTGTCATATATGGCCTTTATCATGTTTTGATACATTCTTTCTATACCTTATATGTTGCGAAGTTTTATCATGAGAAAGAATGTTGAATTTTGTCATGCTTATTTGCATCTATTGAGGTGATGTGATTTTTCTGCATTCAGTTAATGTGGCATATCACATTTACTGTTTTGTGTATATTGAACCATCCTTTTTTTTTTTTTTTAAGACTTTATTTATTTGACAGAGAGAGACACAGCGAGAGAGGGAACACAAGCAGGGGAGTGGGAGAGGGAGAAGCAGGCTTCCTGCGGGTCAGGGAGCCTGAGGTGGGGCTCGATCCCAGGACCCTGGGACCATGACCTGAGCCAAAGGCAGATGCTAAATGACTGAGCCACCCAGGCGCCCCTTGAACCATCCTTTTATCCCAGTGATAAATCCCACTTGATCATGGCACATGATCCTTGTAATGTGCTCTAGGATTCAGTTTGCTAGTATTTTGTTGAATTAATATAATATAATATAATATAATATAATATAAATTATTTATACCTAAGATAATTAGGGATATCGGCCTGTAATTTTCTTAAACTGTCTTTTACTGGCTTTTATATGAGGGCAATACTGGCCTTATAAATGAATTTAGAAGTGTGCGTTCTTCTCAACTTTTTGAGAGAGTTTGCTAAAGATTGGTATTAATTCTTCCTTAAGTGTTGCTAGAATTCACCAGTAAAGCCATTTGGTTCCAGGTTCCATGTTATCAAATTTTTTGGCATTGGTATTTCTGTGGTATCAGTTGTAATGTCTTCTTTTTCATTTTTGATTTTTTTAAAGATTTTATTTTAGAGCAAGCAAACATGGGGGAGGGGCAGAGGAGGAGGGAGAGGGACAGGCTGACTCTGTGCAGAGTGCAGAGCCCAATGCGGCGCTCAGTCTCAGGACGTTGAGATCATGACGTGAGCCTAAATCATGATTCAGACATTCAACCGACTGAGCCACCCAGGCACCCCTCATTTCTGATTTTATTGGACTCTTCACTCCTTTTTCTTGGTCTAGCTAAGGGTTTGTCAATTTTATTTTTCAAAAAAACCCCCCTACTTTTAGTTTCATTGATTTTTTTCTGTTGTCTTTCTCATCTCTATTTCATTTATTTCTGCTCTAATCTGTATTTCCTTCCTTATTCCTAGAGTTCCTTGAGTGTAAAGTTAGATCATTTGTGATTTTTTTTTTAAATTAAAGTATAATCAACATGCAGTGTGATGTTAGTTTCAGGGTACAGTATAATGATTCAACAATTCTATACTAATGTAGGTGCTTATTACTGTAAATTTCCCACTTAAAACTGTCCTTGATGCATCCCATAGGTTTTATTAGGTTGTGTGTCTATTTCATTTGTGTTGAGATATATTTTAGATTTCCCTTTTGATTTATTCTTTGATCCATTTGTTATTTAGAAATGGGTTTCATTTCCACATATTTAATTTTCCAGCTTTTCTAATGTTATTGAGATTTCTCATTTTATACCATTGTGGTCAAAAAAGATACTTGATATGATTTCAATTTAAATTTGTTAAGATTTGTGACTCAACATCTCTCTTCTGGAGAATATTTCCTGTACACATGAGAAAAATGAGTATTTTGCTGCTATTGGATATTCTGTATATGTCTGTCAGCTCCATTTGGTCTAATGTATAGTTTAATTTCATTATTTCTTTATTGATTTCATTTCTAGATCATCTCTGCAATGTTGAAAGTGGCATGTTGAAGTCTCTTACTATTGCTAACTATTTCTGTCTTTGGACCTGTTAATTGCTTAATATATTTAGATGTTCCAGTGTTGGGCATATATACATATTTATAATGGTTATATTCTCTTAATGAATCGACCCCCTTGTCCTCATATAATGACCTTCTTTATCTGTTGTTACAGGTTTTAATTCAGTCTGTGTTCTCTGATTTAAATATAGCTACCCGTGCTCTTTTATTTTTATTTGAAGGGAATATCTTTTATTATTCTTTCACTTTCACTATGCGTGTCCTTGACGTGAGTTCCTTAAATGCAGCATATAGTTGGATCTTGTTTTTTATTTTTATTCAGCCATTCTGTGTCTTTTCACTGGATAATTTAATTCATTTACATTTGGAGTAATTGTTGATAGACAAGGACTTTATGCTAATTTGTTTTCAGATTGTTCTGTAGTTCCTTTGTATCTTTTTCTGTCACTGTAAATTGATTTTTTCTTTTTTATAGTGGTATGCTTTGATGTTTTTCTGTCTTTTGTGTATCTACTATAGATTTTGCTCTGTAATTTTCATGAGGCTTAAATAAGACATAACAGTTCATTTTAAGCTAAACATCATATACAAAATCTCTACACATTTACTTGCCTCATTTTGTTTTTCTTTCTTTAAGACTTTTTATTTATTTTGAGGGGGAGAGTTCATTGAGTTGTCTGTGTTCTCTTGAATCTCTCTGAGCTTCCTTAAAATTATTTTGAATTCTTTATGTAAATTTGTACCTTGCCATTCTTTGAGGTCAGTTACTAAAAATTATTTTATTTCTTTGGTGGTGTCGTATTTTCTCATGTTTCCAGTGGTTTTGAGTTGATATGGCTGATACTGAGGAAGTAGTCCCATCTTCTACCCTTTTTGAACTTGTTTTAGTGTGGATTGAGTTTCACCTACTCATGGCTACAGAGGCCCTGTCTGGATGGGATGCAGCATCTCTGATTGTGGGGAACGTACAGTGGTGTAGTCACTTAGTTCCTTCATTTGTGGTCACTATTGGTGTTCTTGGTGACCAAGGATGCAGGTGTCTGCAGTAGAAGGGATGGCTTGGCCTTTTGGGGACCCTTGTTGGTAAAGGCTGCTTGGGTCCCTCTATTCTCCATTTTGCTTGTGGAGGGACTTCCGTGTTCAGGGGATTCCTCCAGCTGTCTGGTCTGGTGCATGAGCACTCAGAGCAGCAGTAGTGCTGGGTCCCAGGATCAGGACTATGCCCAACTTCTAAGGCACCGGGGACACAGGCACTGTTGCTGAGGGAGTGGTGCCAGTGTCTGAGGTGTGAGCACGAGGAGATCACCCATGGAAACAGGGTCTATGTCTTTAGGGTCCACGCTGTGATTTGGGCCCAGGGAATGTAGAGGGGCCAGAACTGATACAGTAGAATGAGCCCAGAATGCAGGGTACGGCAGTAGCCAGGATCCAGTGGGTAGGATGCAGCAAAAGTCCTGTTCTCATACTGTTTTCTAATTGTGTGATTGTTGTGGCCAAGTTTGAACATATATGACTTCTTTATTTGAAGAACAAAGAATAGGCTATAATTTTAAGATGCCTACAGTGACACACCACATTAAACATTAAATAGTGGAAATTAAAACCATCTTCAGTAAAACATTGCTGTCATAGCACCATTGTTTTTGTTTTATTCTATTTTCTCTGTAGAACTAAGATTGACTAACCTGTTTAAACTTTCTATTTATCCTAAAATAGTTGAAATGTCAGGGCAGTTATAGTGAAGATTTTTAAAAATTCCTTTAAGATAGTCTCTTTATTTCTGGAAAATACAAGGGTGTGATCAGTGGTGCCTTGAGCGGCAGAGGCAAATGGATGAATCTTATTTCAATCATGAATAAAGGAACAAAGTAATAACACTATAAAAAATATTTTCTTTGGAGAAGTGGTAAAGGACTTCGAAATTCTAAAATTAAGTTTGACCTTATCACTAACAGACTTAAGATCTTAGACTGTCCAAACTCTTTCATTACTTCTAATTCCAATATAGTAGAAATTTTAACAGTTTCTGTGGAAACCATATTTTAAAACCAATAAGTAATAATAGACTTTAACCATATACAGTAACAGTGGTAATTTTTTTATTAGTAAATTTTTTGAACTCTCATAACTTACTCCTTCCTGCTGGTTCTTAGTTGTGTGTTTTTTTTCCTCTGGCATAAACAACTTGTTTCCCTGTTTTTATATTGCACTCCAATTTTAAATAATATTCTCTTAGCTTTATTATCTACTCCTAGATCTCTCCTCTGGTTTAGCTCCAATATCTAGCATTTATTCTGTTAAATGACTTTAAAATACCTAAGTGAGGGAACATAGTAGTTCTTTATGTGTTCATAATGTATCTATTATGCTTATATAGGGCAACCCTGTACCCAGATAGTGTTACAACTTGGGTTTAAAAGCACTTAAATCCGGTCCCTTTCAAAACATTTTTTTAAGAAGCTCTGCCTTGGATTATGTACTTGTAACAAAGAGGCGTGATTTCAAATGCACCCTGTGGAAAGATGCTTAGCTCAAAACTGTTTAATCATCTGAGCTTTCAGTAAGTTGTAATTTTTTTTTTTTTTTTTTTTTTTTTTGCTAGTGGAGGGTCTTGTCTCCATGTGGGTGGCTGCTGACTGATCAGGGTGGTAGTTGCTGGAGGCTGGGGTGGCTGTTTAATTTCTTAACCAACTGAGCCACCCAGGCGCCCGGCTGTTTAATTTCTTAAGACAGCAATGAAGTTAGCCACATCAGTTGACTCTTTCTTTCATGAATGTTTTCTCTGTAGTGTGTGATGTTATTTGATAGCATTTAACCACATTGGAACTTCTTCCAAAATTGGAGAGAGCTCTCTCAAACTCTGCTGCTGCTTTGTCAACTAAGTTTATGTAATATTCAACAATCTTCACAGCATCTTCACCATGAATAGATTTCCTCTCAAAAAAAACCACTTTGTTCATCGGTAAGAAGCAACTCCTCATCTGTTAAAGTTTTATCCTGAGATTGCAGGAATTCAGTCACATCTTTAGGATCCACTTCTAATTCTACTTCTCTTGCTATTTCCACATCTGTAGTTACTCTCCCTCCCCCCAGAGTCTTGAACCCCTCAAAGTCCTCCATGAGGGTTAAAATCAACTTCCTCCAAGCTCCTGTTTATATTCATATTTTGACTACTTTCCATGAATCATGAATGTTCTTAAAATGGCATCCAGAATAGTGAATCCTTTCCAGAAAGTTTTCACTTGATCTTAGCCAAAAGGCCGAGAAGCGATTCCTTTCCAGAAAGTTTTCAGTTTATTTTTCCCAGATCCATCAGAGGAATCACTTATAGCCTTATAAAATGTACTCCTTAAACAATGAAACTTGAAAGTCAAAATTACTCTTTGATCCATGGGCTGCGTCAGGGATGTTCTGTTAGCAGACATGAAAACATTAATCTCATTGTGCATCTCAGTCAGAGCTCTTGGTGACCAGGTGCGTTGTCAGTGAGCACTAGTATTTTGAAAGGCATCTTTTTCTCCTGAGCAATAGGTCTCAACAGTGGGCTTAAAATATTCAGTCATCCATGTTGTAAACACACGTACTGCCATCCAGGCTTTGTTTTTCCATTTGTAGAACACAGAGTAGATTTAACATAATTCTTACGGGCTCTAGGATTTTCAGAGTGGTAAATGAGCATTAGCTTTAACTTAGAGTCACCAGCTATTTAGCCCCTAACAGGAGAGTCAGCCTGTCCTTTGAAGCCAGGTATAGACTTCTCTCTAGCTAAAGTCCTAGATGACATCATTTTTCAATATAAGGCGGTTTCATTTACATTGAAAGTCTGTTGTTTAGGCTAGCCACCTTCAATAATTATCTTAGCTAGATCTTCTCGATAATTTGCTGCAGCACCTTGCGCTTTTATGTTACAGAGACAGCTTCTTTCTTTCTTTCTTTTTTAAAGGTTTTATTTATTTATTTGACAGAGCATAAGCAGGGGGGAGGCTGCAGGCAGAGGAAGAGGGAGAAGCAGCCTCCCCACTAAACAGGGAGCCCGATGCAGAGCTCAATCCCAGGACCCTGGGGTCATGACCTGAGCCGAAGGCAGACGCTTAACCCACTGAGCCACCCAGGTGCCCGAGACAGCTTCTTTCCTTAAGTCTCATGAACCAAACTTTACTTCCGCAGTTTCCTCATATCTCTCAGCCTTCATAGAACTGAAGAGAGTTAAGGTCTTGCTATGGATTAGGCTTTGGCCTAAGGGAATGTTGTAACTAGTTTGATCTTCTATTCAGATCGCTGTAACTTTCTCTGTACTAGCATAAGGGGTTTTGCTTTCTCATCATTCGTGTGTTCACTGGAGTAGCACTTTTAATTTCCTTCAAGAACTTTTCCTTTGCACGTTGGCAAACTGGGGCCAGAGGCCTACCTTTCAGCCTATCTCAGCTTTTGACATGCCTTCCTCACCAAACTTAATCATTCTAGCTTTTGTCTTAAGTGAGAAAGTGGTGCCTGGGTGGCTCGGTCAGTTAAACATCTGCCTTCAGCTCAGGTCATGATCCCAAGGTTCTGGGATCGAGCCCCACATCAGGGCTCCCTGCTCGGCGGGGAGCCTGCTTCTTCCTCTGCCCACCCCCCTGATCATGCTCTATTAAATAAAATCTTAAAAAAAAAAAAAATGTGACTCTTCCTTTTACTTGAAAACTTAGAGCCCATTATAGGGTTATTAAGTGGCCTAATTTCAATATTGCTGTGTCTCAGGCAATAGGGGGGCCTGAGGAGAGAGAGACAGGGAAATGGTGGGTCAGTGGGGGAGTCAGAGCACATACATTTATTAAGTTCACCATCTTATACAGGCATGTTTGGTGGTACCCTAGAATAATCACAACAGTAACATCACTCGTCATAGGTCATCACAACAAATAGAATGGAAAATGTTGAAATACTGCAGGAATTACCAATTAGACATTACTATTAGCAAAATGGTGTCCATAGACTTACTTGATGTAGGGTTGCCACAAAGCTCAATGAAGTGAGAGATGCCAGTATTCCTATTAAAATCTAATATAGTCTATCTTTCCCCAATCTCACCTCTTCTGTCAAACTTTTCTCACCTCCCCAGACACCTGAGGTCTCTGGGTAAAGCCTCATAGCCGTCAGTGCCTTTCTTACAGCACTTAGAATGGAATCTCGTTGAAGACAGTAATTTCATTTAAATATTCCACCCTAACACTCTATTGCTAAAAAACTGGAAAATTCCTTGCTAAAATGAATTAAAATTATTAAAGTCAATGCTTGCTTTCAGTTATAGCTTGCAAATGATACTAAATTTAACATATGAGTTATTTTAAGTTTATAATCAGTCTCAAGCTGATAGAAGATCTGGGAAACATTTTTAAATAGAATCATTGGTCTAAACATACAAAAGTGCTTCCAGGATACTACAGAAAGCATGTTAAAATATACAGGACCAGTTTTGCTGCTTTTGCCTTATGTAATCAACAACCACAGGTGTTTCCTTGTGCTGTGTCAATTGTTAAACACATAAAAATGGTAATTATTCTTGTGCTTTGTGGTTTATTTATAAAAAGGTATAAAATATAGTCACAATATTAAAATTATACTCTCTAATGGATTTTGTTAACCTGGATTGTAAATGCCATAGCATTCAACAATAATGTAAAATATATACCAAATAACTTAGTTGTTTTGTATGTGCAATGCATTTAACTAGTTTCAGCCAATTCGTTCATGACCATAGATGTGTCAGCTGAGGAGGTGAGCTCATCTCAGACATCCTATAAAGGAAATACTTGCTAGTTAAAGAACTACAGTTACTTGACAGCCTCCAACTATTAATGATTTCAGGGGCCACCCCCTAACGTCCTTGTTGGCTTTCTGCCTGATTGCCTTCAACAACAAAACCAAGAAACTTAACATTTCCAACTTCTCAAAAGGTGTAACATATACCCACTTTCTTGCATGGCTTTCTATCTGAAATGATGCTCTTCCCTGGTAATCGCAGAGCCAATGATTAAGCAGATCAGGAATACTAGAACTTTTCTGTCTACCATGCAGCTTCTTTACCAGTTAATCTTTGTTTTAAAGCTCTCCATTGGGTTGGCCAGGACTCATTTGTATCATAATCAGGTTTTCCCTAACCAATCCTGCTTTATCCTCCCTTTGTCTTTCAGAGGCATAATCCTGCAGTAGACCTCTTCCATTCATAATTGTGTCAGCATTTACTTTTTGGAGGATATGACATAGCAGTCCCAGAAGTGGGATTTGGGGACTGCATCACTTATCACTTTACTGACAACAAAATCCACAATACAGGGAGTTTGTGAGACATGGGTAATCCTTAGCACAAAGTGGTGCCTCAATTGCTTTAATCCTCACTGGTAGTGACTTAGCAACTTGAGAGAATGGTTTGGGAAAAAGTAATGCCCTGGTCATTGCAGTGTTTAGGATTTTGAAAAAGTCAAGGGAAATCATGCATACTAAGATAATGAAATTGACTAATTTTTAATAGTGTGGATGCCTGATGGAGTGATAATGGGAAAGCAGAGGGAAATATTTAAAGATGGAAAACTAACAGTAAAGACTCATTGGCAGCTTACAAAGCAGCCATTATTAATTCCCATAGAAGAGCAGACAAACCAAAGACAATTAAATGCTCAACTGAGGCAAGTCTGCTGTATCAAGATTTTTTGGAAAAACTGACTCTAAAACATGGGATGGGGAATCTGGTGCATATCCCTCAGGATTTGGGCTTACCAGACCCTTCTGAAACGTCAAAGTCTGAAGAGTTGACCTCCCTGTTAAAAGATAGCATTCTCCTGAGCCAAAGAAGACATCACAATTCAGGGGATACTCCAGAAGCCTCTCCCCCAAAAAGCAGTAGGAGGCCCATCAGGACTTGCCTTGCCACCTCTCTGGCTGCCGGATGGATAACAAAGTTAGGTGCCAGTATAATTCAAGCAGCAACACCTGGATCTGATTAAGAAAGTAGCTATGCACCTCAGAGGAGCTTTAATAATTAGCTCACGTTAACAAATTGAAACTAGTTTTTGAGGGTGCTTAATCAAGAGAGCTAGAACATAGGACTAGATAAGGGAGAGATTATTCACATGAGCTCACATACCTGAGACACAGAGCTCAACATCCTGACAAGTAACTTAGAGCATGACTCAAAGCTGTGGATGGCTTAGTGCATGTGCAGCTGCCACAGTGCCTTCTTAGAGGCCGTGTCCTCCAAGATGAGGTGTCCACAGTGAATACAGAACTCTACAAGGCCTTGTGTCCTCAGTAGGAAGATTCATGTGTCTGAGACCAAGATATGGAAGAATGAGTGCCCCAGTTACCAGTTATTTCCATGACCCACTGGAAGGTTTAGACTTCCCATCTTCACACTTCTGAGATTACAAGGTTAGTGGTCTTCCAAAATGGGACCTTCTCTAGCCAAGCAGCGTACAATGATCCTTTAAGTTGTAAGACATGGGTTTCACCTGGCCAATTTTGACTTTTTTGTAGATACCTAGAGACAAGAGGAGTCACCCTATAAGTAGGAATAATTGACCCTGATCAGCAGGACGAGCGATTGTTTACTTGCTGTTAAACAATTGAGGTAAGAAAGATTATGTGTGGAACTCAAGCCACTCCCTGGGAACCTATTGTTATTTTTCTTTCCCAAATGTGGAAACCAAGTATAAGTGCAGAAACTCCAGTGTGACAAGAGAATAATTTCCAGGATCCCAGACCTCTTAGGAATGGGGATTTGAGTTATATCACCAGGGAAGCCACTGAAACCAGTATGAATGACGGCCTAAGGGAAAAGGAAATTTTAGAAAGGTTAGTGAAGGGGCGGGTGTGGTTAAGAAGTACCAGTGACAGCCCAGGCTTCCCTGCAGTGATGAGTGGTAGAGTTTATCCCACTACCTATCCTCCTAAATTTCCCCTCAGAAAATTGGAGCAGTTGCTGTCAAAACAGGTTACAAGGGAAGGATTTTGCTGAACATGGAGGTGTGCTGGTGCAGATCTCACCAGTTGCTGGACAGATCAGCCGATCACTTAGCCTGTTATATATACTAGTCTGGACATTTTGCCTAATGCAGGACTCCTCGAATGGGCAGTCTTTGCTCTGAAGCTCCCATTAGGTTGCCGAGAATTTGTCATGTCTGCATCGTGATCTTTGCCTCCATAGACATTTTACACTCCTAACCCATCTCAGTGTCTGTTTCCCAGAGGATCCAGTGAATGCAATTGCTGTGTTAATGATAGTCTCAATAGATTATAATTTTATAAATTCCCAGGACCTTTTATAAACTTGTCTCACACACAGTCCTCACTTAGGATCTAGAGCTAATATAGATATAATTACTTTATCCACCTCCACTGCATCTTGTCAGGAAGCAGATTTAATAGATACCTAATTTTGATAAAACTTACATCTCTCTGGTCTTGAACTGATAAGACTAAAATTCTTTTTAGTCTGTGTGTTTTGTGAAGCATAAAAGCTACTTGTTTTTATAGCATACTATTTATTCCAACATATTATTCAATAAGACTATGAAATGTAATTCTTCACCACCATTCATAACTAGTATTAATAACTATAGAACAATGTGAAAAGCAGGAGTAGGCGTTTCAAGGATATGTGAATATGATTTATATAAAAAGTGCTTTAAAAACTGGCTGAATGCAATTCCTTATTCTGGGTAGTGAAAGTGGGTGTGATTTTTCTAATTCTTTTGTATTGCTTCATTTTATTAACTCAGAAAAGACTCATTATTTTTGTTGAACTAAGGAGAAGAATAAACTTCTTGAACTCCCCCCCCCCCCAAAAAAAACAAAACAAACTTCTTGAACTCCTTTGAGGTCGGTTAATGTGTGATCCTAAGAGTTACAGTTAGCCCTTATATAGACACACATACATCCTTAAAATTATAAAATGTACTCCTCCTTTGAGATAAATTTAAAAAAATGGCAGGGTAGAAAGTGGCTATCAAGGGAAAAGATGCTATAGATAAGTTGTTAAATGCAATAGAGTGATGAAAGCTCATATGAACAAATTTCTGGATATAATTATATGAACATATAGATTAAAAAAATTATTGTCAAAAAATGGCAAAAATACCTACTTACATAGGACTTTCCAAAAATAAAATATTGGATCTTTGTCAGAATTTATTGTAGAAATTGGAATACAATATATGTTTAAAATACATTGTAGGTTTAAGGAAGAGATTGCTCCTACTTAAATGCAGTGTAGGCACTAAGCAGTATAAACTGCTTCTTAAGTCATAGGATTGAATTAGCTACTATAAAAAAACTTTTTTGGGGCGCCTGGGTGGCTCAGTCGTTAAGCGTCTGCCTTCGGCTCAGGTCATGATCCCAGGATCCTGGGATCGAGCCCTGCGTCGGGCTCCCTGCTCTGCGGGAGGCCTGCTTCTCCCTCTCCCACTTCCCCTGCTTGTGTTGTCTCTCTCTCTCTCTGTCAAATAAAATCTTTAAAAAAACAAAAACAAAAACTGTTTTGCCTACAAACAGATTTGGACTGAGGGTTCTGGAGGAGAATACCATAACTATGGAAAGAGGAGAAAATAAGTTTAAAAAAAAAAAATCAAATTTTCTGACTAAAAGGAAAACATAAGTCAGAGGTATGCATATTAATGTGAATATAGAAAAATCAAGAATAGCTTCTGAAAGAAACACAAAATCAGACCTCTTTGCCCTGAGGTATCTGCCTTTAATTATTTCCTCAGTACATTCTTCTATTTTAACTTCAGTATTTATTTTTTCATTTTTCTTCCCCACATTTCAAATACATTTTTCCCTTTTATTATGTTAATCACTATACATTACATCATTAGTTTTTGATGTAGTGTTCCATGGTTCATTGTTTGCGTATAACACCCAGTGCTCCATGCAGTACGTGCCCTCTTTAATACTCATCACCAGGCTAACCCATCCCCCCACCCCCTCCCCTCTAGAACCCTCAGTTTGTTTCTCAGAGTCCATAGTCTCTCATGGTTCATCTCTCCCTCCGATGTCCCCCCATTCATTTTTCCCTTCCTGCTTTTTTTTTTTAAACATATAATGTATTATTTTTTTCAAAGTTCTTCATTATGTACTACATGTTTTCTATATTTTCATGTACTTTCAGACAAACTTTCTCTGTCACTAGATCCTTGTCAATAGGTACTTTGAAGTTTGAGTGGCTCTATTCATTGTATTATGTAGAAGCTTGTCACAAATTATGTATATATATGGAACTACACCAGATTCTGAAAACACAAAGTTCTTATTTAATATAAAATGGAATGGTATAACAATTGCTTATCATCTAAAAAATGTATAAACTAGATGTTTATTCAAGTTATCAAATTAAAAAAATTAAAGATTTATTTGAGAGAGAGAGCATGAGTGGGAGGGACACACGGAGAGAGAATCTCAAGCCGACTCCATACTAACCACAGAGCCTGACAAGGGGCTCAATCCCCTGATCCTGAGATCATGACCTGAGCTGCAACCAAGAGTCAGATGCTCAACTGACTGAATCACTCAGGCGCCCCTCAAATTTTTAAAATTTTTATAAATTTCCACCCTCTATACTTGGTGATAAACTGAAAGTGTAACAGTCATATAAAACATTCTATAGTGAATATTACAATATCAGTGCTATTAATGAATTTTAGCAAGTACATTTACACTTACGAACACGAACACACTGCCTAATTATGAAAAGGCACTAAGATTTTAATATTTCCCATTTATAGAAAAGGAAGTAAGGTTTAGAACAGTTCAATGACGTTACTTAGAAATAATCCCATTACCATTATCAAATTGCCTATTAGTAAACATTAAAATGGGCAGTCTTTGCTCTGAAGCTCCCATTAGGTTGCCGAGAATTTGTATAAATTGCAGATGAGCCAACAAAGATTGTTTAGCTAATTATTCAGTCAATAAGGAACACAACAGATGAGATTAAGCAATTAGCACACAAAAGTTCAGGCTGAGAACTGTCACTGCTCTACCTCTTTACTGGTCTCATCGATAACCATCTAAAATATTGGTCTCCATTTGATGTCATTCTTTCCCAACCACTTGTTCACACTTTAAACCACTGTGATCCAGATTTACCCAAACACTCCTCCGAAACTATTTGCACCAAAATCATTTAGCTGGTCACACACACTTGGCCTCCCAATGATACTTCTATTAGAGCATAAGTGACAAAAATTATATTAAGACATAGTTGCTTGGGTGCCTGGGTGGCTCAGTTGGTTAAGCGACTGCCTTCGGCTCAGGTCATGGTCCTGGAGTCCCGGGATTGAGTCCTGCATCGGGCTCCCTGCTCAGCAGGGAGTCTGCTTCTCCCTCTCCCACTCCCTGTTTGTGTTCCCTCTCTCGCTGTGTCTTTCTCTGTCAAATAAATAAATAAAATCTTTAAAAAAAAAAAAAAAGACATAGTTGCTTTACATGTGTATGAATTAAATATATTTTCTTGACTTACAGTATTTTAGAAGTGATTATTCCAAAGCATTCCTGATTATTTTTGAATAAGTTAACTGGGTGCCAAAATTACTCATTTCTATGTAAAATGGATTATCATTTAAGATAATTGTTTCATTCTCTTAAAGCTGCTTGGTTATATTAGATTTATTGTGCATAGTATGAATATTATATCTCATTTATTATTCAAATGTTAAATATATGAAGAAATGTGCAATTACATGAAAATGAAATTAAAACAAGTCTGTAATCCATTTTATGAAACCTTGAAGTCAGATGAATTTTGAACTTTTAGAAAGATACTGAATGTATAAACCATTTAAATAAAACATTCCTATCATTCAATAATCAATTACTGATTACATAGGGACCAAAATTATCCCACATATGTGAGATAAATAAAAACTTTACAAAGCCTGACATCAGTTCTGGTCAAGCTTTATTACCAAATGTATTAAGATTAGCTTGGGACCAGTGGACAAATGAGCACAATATAAACAAAATCAATAAGCCAGAAACTTTTCTTTGTAAAACTTTTGTGATTACAGATGGCATAAAATAGATTTTAGATCTGTAAAGAAGCATAGAGTATCAGTGTCAAATAATAATAAAAACACTGAGTGACATAGTCTGTGATATTACTGAAGGAACAATGTACTTTTCATTGAAAAGGCCAGTAATGTTTCAAAGAGTGAGAAGTTGTCAAATTAGAGTAGTTTTACTTACCTGATTGATAATTATGCCTAAATATAATTAAAATGATATTGGTGATAATACAAACAAATACACTTATTGGAGGCTAAGTGCCCAGGTAGCTCATTCAGTACTCAGGCAATACTTAGAAATAGCTAATATTAGCAATCATAAAAGGAGAAAACAGAATCTTAGAGATATTGAGTAAGGTAACACAACTGGTAAGTGTTGGAGCCAAAATATAACCCAGATCGTCTGAGTTAGTCTAAAAGAACTAGGTTCGAATGCATAAAATTCTCAGTTGCATATAAAATGTGGCTTGAATTTCAGTTTTATTATTTGGATTCAACTCTTTAAGTCGCAATGGGAGATAATGTTTCTAAATAACAACTCTTTGAAATTTTGTTTTTATATACCCTTTAATAAATTTTAGTGATATAAAATGTATAATGACTACAAAGAGTATTTTCATAGAAACTCATGTTAGCTAAACTTACCACAAGGCAAATGTGTTTTTTTTTCCCCCTTAACCATTAATGGGTAAGCCCATAATATTTTGTATTTTTTGTAGTGTTTGTCTTAAGTAAAAAGGCATATTCCATCAGAATTTGAATTGTACTAAGTCATAGTGGCACTTTTATTTTTTTAAATATATATTTACTCAATGATTATGTGAAACTTTTTTGTCAAGTATTTTTGGTGTGCTTGAAATAAGATTATGAAGTTATCCCTGACCTCGGCAAATCCAGTTTCTATGTTTATTATTGCAGTTTCTAAAAGTCATTTCAATTCACCAGAATTACATTTTTAGAATTTATAATATTTCTTAGCATGAACATGAGAATAACTAAAAAAGTCAGTATTAGAACTTAATATTTTTTAAAAAGCTGAGTATTTTAGTACATAGATATATCCTGATGTTCACCTCAATCCTGAAAATTAGGTCTTATGATCATGATACTGATTAGAGAAACTTAAAGGTTAAGATGTAATACATTTCCCAAAAGCGTATAGATGGTATGATAGGTTTTCTACTATGACACATAGCATAACAACAACAAAAATATATACTCCCAAACCTGCAAATCAATTGAGCAAATCAGCATAGATATTTACTCTAGGTAGGCAAAATATAAATCTCTTGTTCTATAAATCAACTATTTTTTGTGTTATGTTTTATTTCATTGATTCTACCCCATTACAGTGTCATTATAAAAAAAAAAAAAGTGTTTAGGTTTTTGCACCTAAATCCCAAAACGATTTTGTGTATATATATATATACTTGTCGCTAAAGGCAAAATTATTTCTATAACAAATACATGTGCCCCTTTTAGGACATCGTGTACATGAATTGTTTTATAGCACAAGGATCTAATATATGTTGTTTGCAGTGTAATCATGTCTTAATTTTCCTTTTTTATTTGCTCTGTCTCCTTTCCTCTCAGAAGTCAACACTATGATGGAATGGTATAAAATATTCCCAAAGGTGTCAGTATTTGAATTAGATGTAATAATGCTGCTCACTATTATATAGGATTTTTCTTTTGTTTTTCAAAATGAAAAGAGCTTTACTATTTTGCCTGATTTTAAAAAAAAATATATTCCTTGAAAAAAATCTATAAGAAAATGGAAAATAAGATTCAAAACAAAAAAGCAACAATAGAATCATGCAAATATAATACCTAGAGAAAAGGTGTTAGAATTTTGAAAAACAACCTTTAGGAAGCTACATTTCTCTTTTTCTCTGACATGTTTCTTTCAGTGAAAGAAAGAAAACAAACTTTCAACCTTTCCACTTTTGTACTTCCTGATGTCTGAAATTCATTTTTTTTAAGGGGTTTCCTTTCTCTTTACAGATATTCCTTTAGCTATTCTTTTAGGGTAAGTCAGGTGAAGACCAATTCTCTTAGTTTTCCTTCATCTGAAAATGTCTTTTTTCATCTTCATTTCTGAAGGATATGACGTGACAGATCTTTTCTTTTAGCACTTGAAAAATATTCTGTCACCATTTTCTGGGCTCTGTGGTTTCTGATGAGAAATCTGATATCATTAAAATTGTTTTTCCCCATAGGCAGAATTTCTCTCATACCGCTTTCAAGATTTTTTTCCTTTTTCTTTAAGTTTCAGAAGTTTAGGATGTGTTTTAGTGTGGATTTTTGGGGGTTCATTTTGCTTGTAGTTTACTCTAATTTTTGAATCTCTAGATTTCTATAGTTTGACAAATACAAAAATTCCCAGCTATTATTTATTTGATTACTTTTTTTTTTTTTTTTTTTTTGTAGCTCTATCATCTATGTTCTCTCCTGGAATGCTAATGACATGAATGTTAAAATTTTTTTTTTTTAAAGATTTTATTTATTTATTTGACAGAGAGAGAAACAGCGAGAGAGGGAACACAAGCAGGGGGAGTGGGAGAGGGAGAAGCAGGCTTCCCGCTGGGCAGGGAGCCTGATGTGGGGCTCGATCCCAGGACCCTGGGATCATGACCTGAGCTGAAGGCAGATGCTTAATGACTGAGCCACCCAGGCGCCCCGAATGTTAAAATTTTTAAATAGTCTTTCAGATCTCTGAAGCTTTCGTTTTTTTCAATGATTTTCTTGCTGTTTAGTTCATTTCTATTGTTCTGTCTTACAGTACACAAATTCTTTCCTCTGCCCCTTTCATGCTGCTGTTGGTCCCATCCACTCAAGTTTCTTAATCAGGTATTGTATTTTTCATTTCTAACATTACCATTTGGTTCTTTATTGTCTTCAATCTTTGCTGAGACCTTCTGTTTCTCTGAAGAGACTTTTTTTTTTTTGAAGAGACTATTTTTGTAATTATTGTTGAAACATTTTTATTATGGCTGCTTTAAATTCCTTGTCAGAGCATTTAAACCTCTCAAGTCATTTTTCTGTTGGTATTTGTCTTTTTCCTTCAGTTTGAAATCTTAGTTCCCGATATGACAAGCGAATTTTGATAGTAAGCTGGATATTTTGTATATATGAGACTTTGGATCTATGACCATGCTCAGGCAAGGGAAGGGTGTGCACCACTTGAATCTATGACTGTCCTCTGGCAAGGGAAGGGTGTGCACCACTTGGATCTATGACCGTCCTCTGGCAAGGGAAGGGTGTGCACCACTTCATTACTACCAGGGACTGTGGAAGTTCAGGTTCCCTGTGTGGCTTCCACTAACACTGTGGGAATAAGCAGCTCATTCCTGTTACATGGTGGTCAAACTCCTGTCTCTGAACCAGGCCTTTTCTGACAACACTGCGGGAGAAGAGAAGGGTTGTCTTCTGTTGGGTGGGGGTAGAGATCCAAGCTCTCGACATGGTCTTTATTGACCTCTGTGAGGGGGGAAAGGCTTATTATAGCCCAGCAGAGATAAAAGTTCTCCATCTCTACTTGGACGACTTTGACCCCACCCAGGTAGGGGATTTGCAGTGCCTTCTTATACCCTAGCAACTGTGGAAACCTTGGCTCCCCGTTTAGCCTTTGCTGGCATTTGGTGGGAGTGGAGCCAGTGGAGTAAAAGTGGTTATTTTCTAAAAGCTTTTCTTTTCTGTTCCTTTGGCTAGAGAGAGAAGTTACTTTTTAAAAATTTTACTACTGTTATTATTATTATTAGTTTTTAGTCTAGGCCCCTTGGTATTGCTGATTTCCGACATCTTCAACAAGTCTGAAAATTTAGACTTGAAATGGCAAAACGAAAATCCAGGAAAATTACCGCATTTACTTCTACTTTACTTAGCATGGATACTGAATGAGAAAGAATTTGAAATGTGTATTGAAGAAAATACCAGTTTGTAATCTAAAATAACTTCCTTTGGCTTCATTTAATCCAAAATTTTAATATGAAAGTATATTAAAGATAAGGCCATGTTCTTTCTAATAGCCTCTTAAGCTTTACCCTATTATATATTGAGGAAATGTATCATTCCTAATTTGTTACGTGAACAGTTGGAGGCAGAAATTTCTATTCTAGAAATCTGTGCTATATTACATCTATTTAAAAATTGGTTTTAAAAAACTCTTTCATAAGTACAGTTATAAATGGTCTTTATTAATTCCTAATGTGCATGTTACAACTCATAATATTTTTAAAAAGCATGTTAAGTAAACAATATCTGTTTAGAGCTTTTAGAATTTACACATACAATGTAACATTACACCTATATGAAATCAGCTGAATGTGGCAGCTTCCTGCATTTAACAAGTCAGAAGTAGGGGGAAAGAATGGGAGAGGGAGACAGCAGGAGAAATGCAGAGAGAGATATTAGCCAGTGTGGCCAAAATCAATAAATGTTCTGTTCTGCAGGACATCAACTGTGAAAAATGGGGAGGAGCACAGCTTTAAAGTATGTTTTATTCTGACTTGGGTATTTTTCTGCCCTTTATGTTAGTGGTAGCTTAATGAATTATGCTGCCAGATGATAATATTTTTTTCCAAAATAGATAAGAGGAAGACAACCTGTTAAAACATAAAATCCACATTTCATCCATTAGGTTAAAATATAAAATTGCCACTTTTATAGGTCAGTACAGTAGAATTTTGGCAATTTCGTGCTTTAAAAACCATTATACAGAAATTTTTTGACCTATGTAAAAAATGACTTACATTGATTAATGTTAAAGTATTTTTAAGAGAATAGTAAACTATCTTAGATCCTTGCGGGGGGGGGCTTTATCACGTGTTTAATGACTAGCTGAGTTTTAATTAAATCTGCTTCAGAACTTTTTCCTGTTTTTTAATAAATCTGTGGAGAGTTGACTTACATAGAATATTCAGTCTTTAAAGCACAAACCCTTCAATCCTCATTTTACCTGTAGTTCAGAACAAAAGCAAAAGCCCTAAAGCTATTACATTGGGTAGTTTGTGTTTCTATCCAGTCAAGATCAACTTTCCCAGCAAATTTACCGGGTAACCAGGATAAATTCTCAAGGTATTGATTCAATTAAATTCATGTTGAATAGTTTTTTTTTTTTTTTTTCTTTTTCCCCCTCAGTTGAGTAGTTTTTGTTTTTTAATTATTTTACAGCCTACTTTTACTATGCTGTTTTCAGCTTGGGTTTTTTTTTTTTTTTTTTCCTTCAAAGGGTTTCTTAAAGAGGCCTTAATTTTATCTTAATTATTAAAAGAGATCAATCCCTTAAAAGCTATTGTTTCTTCTCCATCTACAGACACCACTTCAATCTGTCTTCAAAAGTATTCGTTAGTTTTTGAATCGTAATGGCAACAATTTAGTTGACTAGGGGATTGCAGCATTGGTATCCCACAAAACAATGATTTAACCTCTACCCACAGATGAAAATAACTCTGGGAAAACTTCAGATGACAGTGAAGAAGTTGCAGCAACCCAAAAGAGCACAAAAACCAAAGACCGCTGCATAGTAAGTATAGAAAGCATTTTACCTGCCTCACCCTACCCTCCAGGCCTATGCCTTTCAGGGGCAAGAGGAATTCCCTAATTCCCTTGGCTACTACTTCTCCCCACCCCATGGGGCAAAAGGAGAGCAGAACTATAGTAGACTTTGTCACCGAGGACTCCCAGTCTTCACCAATGGTGACCCCAGCTGACACAGTTCTCTGAAGCCCCCACTGGTACCCCTTTCACTTGAGGCTTCCCTGCAAAACCTGGAGCCACTATGCACATGTCTGGGCCCCAGACTTAATTCAACAAACTGCCCAAGGCAAGGTCATCATGCCCACCTGCAGGCAAAGATATTTCTCCACCAAAGTCACTCCCTGAAGTATGGAAAAGGTGAATGCTCCTTTGAAAGCATATATACAGATACGAGGCTATAAGAAACAAAAAAGCAGGAAAACATGACATCACCAAAGGAACACAATATAATTCTAGTAACCAACCCTAAGAAATAAAGATACATGAATTGCCTGAAAAGATTCAGAATGATATTTTGTCTAGTGTTATTCAGGTGTAATTGACAAAGCTGTAAGATTTAAAGTGTACAACATGATGACTTGATATATGTGTGCATACACTGTGAAAGGATTCCTCCAACTGAGTTAAGTAACACATCCATGACCTCTTGTTTCTTCCCTTTTTTGGTGAGAATATTTAAGTTCTACTTTCTTAGCAAATTCCAGTTAACACTGTATTGTATAATTAAAATTTGCTATCAACTAGAAACACACCATGTTATACAATAGAAATTTAGACTTATTCATCTTGTAACTGAAAGCTTATACTCTTTTACCAGATTTTCCCCATTTCCTCCACCCCCAACACCTGGCAATCACTTTTACCCTCTTTGCAGTTGGGTTTGTTTATTTCACACATAAAAGTGGTACCATGAAGTATATATCTTTATCTGGCTTATTTCACTTAGCATACTGCCCTCTAGGTTCATACATGTTGTTGCAAATGATAGGATTTTCTTTTCTAAGACTATATCCCATAATTTCTTTATCCATTCATCCATTGATGGACACTTAAGTTGTTTCCATACATTGGTTACCATGATTAATGCTGAAATAAAAGGGAGGGTACAGATATCTCTTTGAGATAATGGCTTTGTTTCCTTTGAATATACACCCAGAAGTGGGATTGCTGGATCTTACTTAGTTTTTAAAAATTTTCCTGAGGAAACTACATGCTGTTTACCATAGTGGTTTTACCATTTTACATTCCCACCAACAGTATATAAAGGTTCCCTATTCTTCACATCTTCATCAGCATTTAGTATCTCTCTTGATACTAGCCATTCTGACTAGTGTGAGGTGATATCTCCTTGTGGTTTTGATTTATATTTTCTTGATGATTAGTGATGAACACCTTTTCATGGATCTATTGGCCACTTGTATGTTTTCTTTGGAAACGTCAATTCAGGTCCTATGCCCATTTTTAAATTGGGTCGTTTGTTTTTGTTTATTGCTATTGAGTTGTAGGAGTTCCTCATATATTTTGGGTATTGACTTCTTATTGTATGTGATTTACACTTCTCCCATTGCATAAGTTGACCTTTTCATTTTATTGGTGGTATCCTTTACTGAGTAAAAGCTTTTTAGTTTGATGTAGTCCCAGTTGTTTATTTTTGTTTTTGTTGTTTTTGCTTTTGGTGTTAAATCTAAAACAATTATTTCCAAGACCAAAGTCGAGGAGCTTACCCTGTATGTTTTATTTTGTTTTGTTTTTCTAGAAGTTTTACAGTTCCAGCGCTTACATTCGAGTCTTCAATCCATTTTGAGTTGATTTCTGCATATAGGGTTAGCTGGGAGTACAGTTTCATTATTGTGCATGTGGATATCTAGTCTTCCAAGCACTGTTTATTGAAGAGACTGTCCTTTCCCTGTTGTATATTCTTGGCTTCTTTGCTGTAAATTGATTGGTCATATGTGTGCTTTTGCTTCTGAGCTTTGTTCTATTGATCTATGTGTCTGTTTTTACCCAATATCATATTTTTCTTACTATAGCTTTGTAATACAGTTTGAAATCAGGAAATATAAGGTCTCTAGCTTTGTTCCTTCTCAAAATTGTTTTGACTATTCTGAATTTTATTTTTTAGTTTCATATAAATTGTTCTATTTTCCGTGAAAAAATGCCATTGTAATTTTAATTAGGGATTGCATGAAATGTATACGTTACTTTGGGGATGATGAACATTTTAACAATATTCTTCAAATCTATAAACATAGGATATCTCTCCATTTATGTGTCTTATTTTCAGTGTACAGCTTTTTCACCTCCTTGATTAAATTTTTCCTATGTGTTGTATTGTTTTGATGCTATTTTATATTAAAGATTTATTTGGGAGAGATAGAACACAAGCAGCAGGTGAAGCAGAGGGAGAGGGGGAAGCAGACTCCCCGTTGAGCAGGGATCCCAGTGCAGGGCTCAGTCCCAGCACTCTGAGATCATGACCTGGGCCGAAGGCATATAGATGCTTAACTGACTGTGCCACCCCAGTGCCCCTTGATGCTATTTTAAATGGGATTATTTTAATTTTTCTTCCTGATAATTGTATAGACAAGTGATTTTTGTACATTGATTTTTGTACAAAATTATTGGAACTAATAAATTCAGGCTTTAAGGTGTTTTATATATGTCATTTGTAAAGAGAACTTTTATTCTGTCTCTTGAATTTTGATGTATTTCCTGCTTAACTGTTTTGGCTAGGATTTCCATTAATATGTTGAATAAAAGTAGGGAGAATGGGAATCCTTATCTTGTTACTTATTTTAGAGGAAAAAATTTAATGTAGCACCTTTGAGTGCTTTGTTAGTTGTGGGCTTCTCATAAGTTTCTTTAATTATGTTCAGGTGTATAACCAGTTTGCTATATGTTAATCATGAAATGCTGTTGAATTTTGTCAAATTCTTTTTCTGTATCTATTGAGATGGTCATATATATTTTATTCTTTATTTTGTAAATAGTGTCTCACCTTTATTAATTTGCATATGCTGAACCAACCTTCTTGGAATAAATCCCACCAGATCATGATGAATGATCCTTTTAAGGTATTCAGTTCGATCTGCTAATATCTGAGGATTTTTGAACTTATGTTCATCAGGTTTATTAGCCTATATATAGTTTTTTCTTATAGTGTCCTTGTCTGGCTTTGGTATCAAGGTAATTCTGGCTTCATAAATTAAGCTTGGAACTGATTGTTCTTCTGCTTTTTGAAGGAGTTTCAAAAGAATTGGTTTTAGTTCTTTAAATGTGTGGTAGAATTCATTATTGAAACCATCTAATTCTGGACTTTTCTTTGTTGGGAGGATTTTCTAATTCTTTATTCAGTCTTGGTTCATTACATATTTTTAGAACTTTATTGATTTCTTCCATGTTGTCCAGTTTGTTGGCATATCATTTTTATAGTAGTCTCCTATAATCCCTTGTATTTTTGTGGTATTTGTTATAATGTCTCTTTATTTATGCTTTTATTTGAGTCTTATTAAAGATTTGTCCTTTTATCTTTTTAAAACTCAGCTTTCAGTTTCATTGATCTTTCCTATTGTCTTTTTAGCATCTATTTAATTTTTTCTACTCTGATTTTACCTACAAAACTTCATATACACACAAAAGCTCTAGTTTTCACTCCCACCTTCCACAATTTATATATTTGATATTATAATTTAAATCTTTTCACATTGTATTTCCATTAACAAATTATAGTAGTAGTTAATATTTTTCATCTAATAATCTTCATACAAAAGTTATAAATTATTTACCCACCATCATTACAACATTAGAGAATGCTGAATTTAACTATATATTTAGCTTTACCAGTGAATTTTATAATTTTATATGTTTTCCTTTTACTCATTTACCCATTACATCCTTTTGTTTTAGCTTCAAGAACTCTCGTTAAATATTTTTTTTATCAAGCTGGTCTGGTAGTGATGAACTCCTACATCTTTCATCTGGAAAATGTTTTAACTCTCCATTAATTCTGAAGGATAGCCTTGCCAGGTAGAGTATTTTAGATTGGATTTTTTTTCCCCAGCATGTAGAATAATTCATTCCAATCCTGGCCTACAAAGCTTCTGTTGGAAAATCTGCCAGTTAGCTAAAGGGGTTCCCTTATATTTAACAAGTTCCTTTTGTCTTGGTTGGTTAAGATGCTTTGCTTCTCTTAATCTTGAGGTTTTTTTTTTTTCTTTCTAGAAATGCTCCCTCATTTGTTTTTTATTCAATTAACATATAGTGTAAGTTTCTGAGGTAGAGTTCAGTAAACTTTTGTAATTTTTATATATGTTATTTAAATTTTCTGTCCATTTTTTCTCTCTCATCTCTTTCTGGAACTCCTATAATGCTTATATTTGTCCACTTCATGGTGTCACATAAGTCCCTTAAGCTATCTTCACTCTTTTTCATTCTTCCCTCTTTTTGTTCTGATTGGATGACTTCCACTGCCCTGACTTCATGTTTGCTGATCCTTTCCTCTTGACCTAGACTGTTGAATTTTTCATTTCAGTTATTGTGTCCACCAGCTCTGTGACTTGTTTGGTACTTTGTTATATGTTCTATATATTTTTTTAAAATTTGCACTTTTTTATGTATTGGCTCTATTCTACCTCAGTGAGCATCTTTATGACCATTATTTTGAACTCTATCAAGTAAATAACTATCTCTTACATTAAGATCTGCTTTTGAAGATCTTTTTTTTTTTTTTTTTTTTTTTTTTTAAAGATTTTATTTATTTATTTGAGACAGAGAGAATGAGAGACAGAGAGCATGAGAGGGAGGAGGGTCAGAGGGAGAAGCAGACTCCCTGCCGAGCAGGGAGCCTGATGCGGGACTCGATCCAGGGACTCCAGGATCATGACCTGAGCCGAAGGCAGTCACTCAACCAACTGAGCCACCCAGGCGCCCTGAAGATCTTTTTTTAAACCTATTCCTCTGTGTCTTTATTTTACTTGATTTTATGTATTAAAAAAATCAGCCTCCTCTTCCAGTCTTCACAGAATAGCCTCTCATAGAAGATGAATCTCATCAATCGGCCTGGATTGAGTTCAGTTTTCTCACAAACTTCTGTGATTACCCAAGATGACTATGTTCTCTATTATTAGTGAATCTCAGTAGTAAATAGGGTGTGCCAAGACTTGTCAGTGTCCCAAAAGGGAGGTTTGTAGTCAACACTTCGATGCATGCTAATGGGACCTTTATGTAGCAGTGGGGGAAGCATATAATTAGCCCCTTCTAGGAAGAAACTGGGAGATGGGTATTTTTCTGTGTCCTCTGTGCTGTGCCTGGGTATATGTATAGTGGTAAGGGGGTGCTCCTGTGCCATTTAGAGTTGCATAATTGATTATTATATTCCTGCAGGACTTGTGAATGCAAGTCTCATTGGCTATCAGGTGCAAGACCCCTGGTTTCCAATGCTGCACATATCCCTGCAGCCAGACCTCATCCCTGCTACATAAGCACACTTACCACTGGCTCTAAAGACACCATAATGATTGCTGAAGTCTCACATCTTTCTCTGCCAAGGACTGTGCAGTTGTCTGCTTTACAGACCCCAGCTCCTGAGTCACCACGCCAACACACATTTGGATCTGGAGCCAGTACACATTCACAAAACCTTGTATCACTAGACCCAGTGCTACTGTGTGCCTTTATGTTCTTATCCCTAGTCAGTACCACTGTGGCCCCATACTGAGGTCTTCCCTTGCTGATACCACTCTATAAAGTCTGGACAAGGTGACTGTTCATTTGAAGAAGCAGAGACCAATCAAAGGATAGAACACAAAAATCAGGAGCAGTTATGCCAGTAAAGAAAAAAAAAAAAAGCCTTTCATTAATCAACCACAAATAAATTGTAATTGACAATTTGTCAAATAATTCAGAAGTCATTACAAAGAAGTTCAGCAAGCTAAAGGAAAATGCAGATAATTTTTTTCAAAATAAGTCAATGCAAGGACAAAATGAAAATTTCAACACCATAAACAAAAAAGAACCAAACAAACTCTGAAAGAGAATATACAATGACTGAACTAAAAAAAATGATTAAGCAGACAAACCAATCAATGAATTCAAAGATAGGCTGTCTTATTTTAAAGTATTCTATGTATGTCTTTGAAAGAGTAAAATTAATTATACATGCATTATGAGCATTCCAGAAAGAAAAGAAAGGGACTGAAAGCTTATTTAAATAAATAACTTAAAACTACCCAAATCTTGGGAGAGAAATAGACATCTAATCTTAAAAGACCTGGAAGTTGCCATAAAGGTTGAATATAAACTGTTTTGGTGTAGACCTCTTTAATTGTCAAAAGTTGAAAGGAGCAGGAGAAAAGCAGCTCATCATCTACACACACACACACACACACGATTATCAATGGATTTCTTAACACTAAGCTTGCA
Source organism: Neomonachus schauinslandi (assembly GCF_002201575.2). NCBI lineage: Eukaryota > Metazoa > Chordata > Mammalia > Carnivora > Phocidae > Neomonachus > Neomonachus schauinslandi. Next base: position 161,460,497 of record NC_058406.1, read on the forward strand.
AGCCAGCAGAGAGAAGAATGATATATTTAAATAAATGAAAGAAAAATCTGCCAACTAAAAATACTATACTCTGCAATACTGTCTTTAGAAATGAATGAATGCTTCTCCCAAACAAAATCTGAACAACTTTGTTACTACTATTACCTGCATTAAAAGAAATCCTTGAGGAAGTTCTTCAGATGGAATTGAAACTATATTAAACAGCAATGTGAAAGCATATGAAAATATAAATCTCAATGGTAATATTAAATATGGAGCAAAATACAGAGTATAATAAGACTGCAATGGTGGTGCACAAATTACCCATAATCTTAAAAGCTAAAGGTAGAAAAAATAAAAATTCAGCTATGGATTCACAATACAAAAATAAGTAAACTCTTTTAGAAAACAAGTGTGTAGAGTTAGTGGGCAAAGTCTTTGTAAGTTTTTCTATGCAATTATCAAAGTAGATGGTCATAACACACATTATTTTTAAAGATTTTATTTATTTGACTCTAGAGAGCAAAAGCAGGGGAACAGCAGGCTGAGGGAGAGGGAGAAGCAGGCTCCCCGCAGAATAAGGAGCTCGATGCAGGGCTTGATCCCAGGACCCTGGGATCATGACCTGAACCGAAGGCAGATGCTTAACTGACTGAGCCACCCAGGTGCCCCATAACACAAATTTATACAAGTCTCATTTTAACCACAAGGGAAAAAAACCTCTTATAGATACACAAAAGATAAAGGAATGAAACCAAGTCTCCATCAAAAAACATCAAATAACAAGACAACAAAAATGCAAGGGAAACAAAAGAAATGCAAAACAGAAAACATTTCAATCTTACCTATCACTGTCTTAAATGTAAATGGATTACATCCCCCTAAAGACAGTGATTGAATAGGTAAGAGAAGTTCTAGCTATATGTTGTCTAGAGAAGATTAACTTTAGATATAAAGTCACATATAGGCCAGAAGTAAAGGGATAGAAAAATAGATTCCTTGCAAAGGGCAATCAAAAGAGCATAGATGGCTATGCTTTTATCAGAAAACATAAACTTGTTTTAAAATATTTTATTTGAGAGAGCATGAGCAGGGGACTGGGCAGATGGAGAAGCCAACTCCCTTGGGCTTGATCCTATGGCCCCAAGATCATGACCTGAGCCCAAGGCAGATGCCTAACCAACTGAGCCACCCAGGCACCCCAGAAAAAAATAAAATTAAACTGTCACTAGAGACAAAGAAGGTTATTAAATAGTAAATTTTCAATTTAACAGGAAGATATAACAATTGTAAATATATATGTACCCATCATCAGAGAACCCAAAAAATTAAAACAAATATTGACAGATATGAAGGGAGAAATTAATAGCAATTCAGTTATAGTGGGAGACTTAAATACCCTACTTTAAATTATGGATAGAACATCCAGGCAAAAAAATCAGTAAGAAAACAGCACACTTAAACACTATAAACAAAATAGACCTAAGAGACATAAACAGAATTTCCCATCTAACATCTGCAGAATATATTTTCTTCTCAAGCACACAGAATGTTCTATGAGAGAGACTATATATTAGATCACAAAATAAGTCTTAACAAATTTAAGAAGATTGAAATAGTACCAAATATCTTCTCAGAACACAATGGAATGAAACTAGAAATCAATAACAGAAAACAGGAAAATTCACAAAAATATAGAAACTTAACACATGCTTAACCACTGGGTAAAAGAAGAAATCAAAAAGAATTTTAAAATACTTAAGACAAATGTGAAAATGCAACTTCCCCAAACTTATGGGATGCAGCAAGAGCATTACTAAGGAAGTTAGTAGGGAAGTTTATTGTATTAAATACCTACATTATAAAAGAAATAAAAATCTCAAACAGCCTAAATTTCTTTCTCAAATTTTAAATTCTAGTTAGTTAACATATAGTGTAATATTGGTTTCAGGAGAATTTAGTGATTCATCACCTACATATAACACCCAGTGCTCATCATGAGTACCTTCCTTAACACCTATCATCCATTTAGCCCATCCCCCACCCACCTTCCCTCCATTAACCCTTAATTTGTTCTCTATAGTTAAGAGTCTCTTAGGGTTTGCTTCCCTCTCTTTTTCCCCCCCTCCCCCTATGCATGGGAGATTCCATTCAGCCATCCTACCAGGGTACCCTTCAACCAGAAATGAAGACTACAATAACTGACATCAAAAATGCACTAGAAGGTGTGTATGTGTGTGTGTGTGTGGGGGGGGTGCCTGGTTTGCTCAATTGGATAAGCATCAGACTCTTGGTTTCTGCCTGGGTCATGATCTCAGGGTCATGAGATCAAACCCTGCATTGGGTCCTGTGCTCAGCGTAGATACTGCTTTGGATTCTCGCTCACCCTTTGCTTAAATTCCACATCTGAGTGAAGTCAAACAGCCTAACTTTAGATTTTAAGAAACTAGAAAAACAACAAATAAAATGTCCTAACTACCCAAAGTGATCCATAGATTCAATGCCATATCAAAATCTCAAATGCATTATTTAGAGAAATAGTAAAAACACCTCAAAATCATTTGGAATCCTAAAATACTCCAAATAGCCAAAACAATATTGAGAAATAATAGGGCTGGAGGCATTATACTCCTTGGTTTAAGATGATATTATAAAGCTATAGTAATTAAAAGAGTAGAGTACTCTCATAAAATAGTCATAGGGCCAAGTGGCATAGAATGGAGAGCCCAGAAAAATTCAAGCTTCTTTGGTCAACTGATCAACAAGGGTGCCAAGAACACAAATGGGGAAAAGATGACCTCTTCAACAAGTGGTGCTGAGAAAACTTGTTATCCACATGCAGAAAAATGAAATTGGACCTGTATCTTCCACTAAATACAACAGCCAACAAAATGTCAAATTACTAGAAGGAAATAAAAAGCTCGTGGACATTGGTCTAGGCAATAATTTTTTGGATATGACAGGAAAAGCAAAACTAGACAAGTAGGATTATATAAAAATAAGCCTTTGCACATCAAAGGAAACAAGACGAAAAGATAGCCTACCAAATAGAAAATACTTGCAATCCATATATCTGATAAGGAGTTAATATAAAAAATATATGAGAAACTCTTACAATTCTATAGCAGAAAAAAGAAAAAAAGTCAAGGGTCTCTGAATAGACATTTTTGCAAAGAAAATATACAAGTGGCCAACAGTTCAATGAAAAAGTATTCAACATTTCGACTCCTGAACCGTATCAGAGCACCCTCTGTGTGAAGCACCCCAGGACACCCCTGCCTGCACCCAACTCAACTCCATGCACCCACCAGAGTGCCCCCTGAACTCAGTGTCCTCAGGGAACTCAGCTTGTAACCACTTCAGCCATCCTACCAGGGCGCCCTTCAACCAGAAATGAAGACTACAATAACTGACATCAAAAATGCACTAGAAGGTATGTATGTGTGTGTGTGTGGGGGGGTGCCTGGTTGGCTCAATTGGATAAGCATCAGACTCTTGGTTTCTGCCTGGGTCATGATCTCAGGGTCATGAGATCAAACCCTACATTGGGTTCTGTGCTCAGCGTAGAGTCTGCTTTGGATTCTCGCTCACCCTCTGCTTGCACTCTCTATCTAAAAAAAAAAAAAAAAACCTTTTAAAAAAAGGCACTGGAGGGAATTAACAGATTAGAGAATGCAAAAAAAACCAAAACCAAAAAAAAACGGTTCAGTGATCTGAAAGGGTAATGGAAAGTACCCTACCTGATCAGTAAAAAAAAAAAAAAAATGAGGCTAGGGTAAAGGATTTCTTGGGCAACATTAAGTGAACAAACATTAGCATTATAAAGGTCCCAGAAGAAGAGAGAGAGAAAAGGGCAGAAAACTTATTTGAAGAAATAGCTAAAAACTTTCCTAACCTAGGGAAAGACACAGATATCTAGGTTCAGGAAGCAGAGTTCCAAACAAGTTAAATCAAAGGAGGGCCATACAATGACCCATAATAATTAAAATGTCAGAAATTAAAGAGAAGCAACTAGTAAAGTAAAAAAAAAAAAAAAAAGAAAACCTCATAAGGATATCAGCTGACCCATAGGGAGTGGCATGGTAGATTCATAGTGCTGAAAGGAAAAAGCCAACAACAAAGAATACTCTTCCCAGCAAGGTTATCATTCAGAATTGAAGGAGAGATAAAGAAGTCCCTTTAAAATTTCTTGGAAGGCTGGCTTAGTGGTGATGAACTCCTTTAACTTTTGTTTGGGAAACTCCTTAAATGGAAAAGGTGATAATTAGAAGGAATTATAAAAGAAAAAAATTTCACGAGTAAAAGCAAACATACAGTAAATGTAGTAATCACTTAAAAGTCAGTATGAGAGATAAAAAACAAAGGTCGAAAAATTATATCTAAAAAATTAGGTAAAGGGACTCAAAAAATAAAAATGTAAATATGACATATTACATAACATAGAGGATGGTAAAAATGTAATTCTTTAAGAATGTGTTCAAACTTGTGATGGGCAGCTTAATAGAGACTGCTATATACTTTAGATGTTATATATGAACCTCATGGTAACAACTAAAAACCTATAATAGATTCACAAGGAGAGCAAGAGAAGAAAGAACAGAGAAGAACTGCAAAAGCAACCAGAAAACAACAATGTAAATGGTCTAAATGTTCCAAAAGACATAGGGTGGGAGAATGGATTAAAACATAAGATCTATCTATACATCTATATGCTGCCTACAGGAGACTCATCTAAGACCTAAGGATACACACAGACTGAGAGTGAAGAGATGGAAAAAGATACTCCAAGCAAATGTAAGCAAAATTAAAAAAAAAAAAAAAAGTTGGTGTGATGATACTTATATCTGACAAATTAGACTTTAAAACAAAAACTGTAACAAAAGATAAAGAATGGCATTGCATAATAGAAGGATTAATCCAACAAAAGGATATAATAATTGTAAATATATATGTACCCAACATTGTAGTATCTAAGTACATAAAGCAAATATTAACAGACATAAAAATTAACAGTAATATATTTTGTGAACCAGACTAATGCCATCTTGGAGAAATCTACCATGATAATTGCTTTGTGACCTGGAGCACAGCCCTCCCTCCTCATATTATTTCCTTTTGTTAACTGCAACCTTAGGTACACACTTAGGGCATATTGTCCTTAATCTGATCCATTATACAATATGACACACAACTATTCTCAAACATTCTTTTCCTGGATGGCCTCCCAGTATCTATTCCTCATCCTCTAGGGCTATAAAAGCAAGTCTTTTGGGAGGTGGGGTTGTAGAGATCTACTTGTCTAAAGGCCACCCAAGACACACTTCTGGTGAAAGTCCCCTTAATAAACCATTTCTTGTCATGCTGGACTTGCTGGCTTTTATTTTTGGTGTTATAGCTCCACATCCTTTGGAAGTGGTTTTGCATATACCTCCCTTTCACAAAACATACATTAATAGTGAGGGACCTTAACACCCACATAGTTAATGGATAGATCATCCAGGCAGAAAGTCAGCAAGGAAACAGTTGCTTTGAATGACACATTAGACCAACTGGACTCAACAGATATATATAATTTCATCCACAAAACCCAGAATATTCATTTTTTAAGTGCACATGGAATATTCTCCACTATGCATTACATGTTAGGCCACAAAACAAGTCTCAATATATTTAAGACTGAAATCATATCAAGCACTTTTTCCAACTACAGTGGTATGAACTAGAACTCAATTACAAGAAAACAACTGGAAAGAACACAAATACATGGAGGCTAAACAACATGCTACTAAACCAATAAGTCAACAAGGGAATCACAGAGGAAATTAAAAAAAAAAAAAAATACATGGACACTGAAAATGAAAACACAAAGATCCAAAATCTTTGGGCTGCAGTGAAAGCAGTTTTAAGAGGGAAATTTATATCAACACAGGCCTACCTCAAGAAACAAAAAAATCTCAATCTAACCTAATACCTGAAGGAACTAGAAAAAGAACAAAGCCCACAGTAGAAGGAAGGAAATAATAGAGACCAGAGCAGAAATAAATGAGACTAAAAGAAAACAATAGAAAAGATCAATGAAACCAAGAGGTGGTTCTTTGAAAAGACAAACATTCTCAGACCTTTAGCAGACTCATCAATTAAAGAGAGAGAGAACCCAATCAAAAATGGAAGAGAAGTAACAACTGACATCACTAAGACTACTACAAAAAAATTATAGGATAACAAGTAGGACAACCTAGAAGAAATGGATAAATTCCTAGAAACATGTTCTTCCAGGGGCGCCTGGGTGGCTCAGTTGTTAAGAGTCTGCCTTCGGCTCAGGTCATGATCCCAGGGTCCTGGGATCAAGCCCCGCATCGGGCTCCCTGCTCAGCGGGGAGCCTGCTTCTCCCTCTCCCACTCCCCCTGCTTGTGTTTCCCTCTCTTGCTGTGTCTCTGTCAAATAAAAAAAAAAAATCTGAAACATGTTCTTCCAAAACTGAAGAAGAAAGAAAATCTGAACAAATTACTAGTAACAAAATTGAATTGGTAATTCAAAACAAAACAAAACCTCCTAAAAATCAAAAGTCCAGGACCAGATGGATTCATGGGTAAGTTCTATAAAACATTTAAAAAAGAGTTAATGCCTAGTCTCCTAGTCTCCTCAAACTATTCCAAAAAATTGAAGAGGAAAAAAAAAAGTTCTAAATACATTCTATGAAGCCAACATTATCCTGATACCAAAACTAGACAGATACTATGAAAAAAGAAACTACCAGCTAATATCCCTGATGAACATAGATGCAAAAATCCTCAACAAAATATTAGCAAACTGCATTCAACAATAGATTGAAAGGATCATTCACCACAAGCAAATGGGACTTATTCTAAGGATGCAAGAGTGGTTCAATATCCACAAATCAATCAACATGATACAGTACATTAACAAAGTAAAGAATAAAAATATCTCAATAGAGGCAAAAAAAGCATTTGACAAAATTCAACATCTGTTCATAATAAAAAAAATTCCCAAATGGGTTTTGAGGGATTAGATCTCAACATAAAGAGACCATATCTGACACAGCCACAGCTAACATCATAATATTGAAAAACAGAGCTTTTCCTTTAAGATCAGGAACAAGAAAAGAAAAATAAAAGGCATCCAAATTGGTAAGGAAGAAGTAAAACTGTCACTCTTTATAGATGACATGATACTATACATAGAAAGTCCTAAAGACTCCATCAAAAAACTATTAGAAGTAGTAAATGAATTTAGTAAAGCTATAGGATACAAATTATACAGAAATCTGTTGAGTTTCTACACATTAATAACAGGAGCAAAAAGAGAAAGTAAAAACAATTTACAGTTGCACCAGAAAACCACCAAATACCAGGAATAAACTTAACCAAGGAGGTGAAAGACCTCTACTCTGAAAACTATAAAACATTGATGAAAGAAATTGAACATAAATAGATGTTCCATGTTCATGGGTTGGAAGAATTAATATTGTTAAAATGTCCATACCACCCAAAGCAATCTACAAATTCAGTGCAATCCCTATCAAAAATACCAATGGCATTCTTCAGAGAACTGGTACAAATAACACTAAAATTTGTATGGAACCAAAAAAGACCTTGAATAACAAATGCAATCTTGAGAAACAAAAAGCTGGAGGTATCACAATCCCAGATTTTAAGATATACTACAAAGCAATAATCAACACAATATGGCATTGGCATAAAAATAGACCAATAGATCAATGGAACAAATTAGAGATTGCATAAATAAATCTACCCTTATATGATCAATTAATCTATGACAGAGGAGGCAAAAATATACAATGGAGAAAAGCAGTCTCTTCAATAAATGGTGCTGGGAAAACTGGACAGCTTCATGCAAAAGAATGAAACTGGCCACTTTCTTACACCATACACAAAAATAAACTAAAAATGGATTAAAGACCTAAATGTGAGACCTGAAACCACAAGTATCCTAAAAGAAAATAGAGGCAGTAATCTCTTTTATATAGGCCTTAGCAAAATGTTTATAGATGTCAACTAAGGCAAGGGAAACAAAGGCAAAAATAAACTTTTGAGACTATATCAAAATAAAAAGCTTTTGCCCAGTGATGGAAACCATCAACATGACAAAAGAGCAACCTACTGAATGGGAGAAGATGTTTGCAAATAATATATCCAGTAAGAAGTTAATATCTAAAATATATAAAGAACTTGTACAACTCAAAAAGAAAATCCAAATAAAAAATGGGCAGAGGACCTGAATAGACATTTTTCCAAAAAAAACATACAGATGGCCAACAGACACACGAAAAGATGATCAACATCACTATCCATCAGGAAAATGCAAATCAAAACCACAATGAGATATCATCTACACCTGCTAGAATAGCCAAAAATAAAAAGACCAGAAATAACAAGCATTGGCTAGAATGTGGAGAAAAGAGAAACCTTGTGCAATGTTGGTGGGAATGTAATTTGGTGAAGCCACTGTGGAAAATAGTATGGAAGTTCCTCAAAAGAACAGAAATATCATATGATTCAGTAATTCCATTACGAGGTATATAGCCAAAAAAACCAAAAACATTAACTTAAAAAGACATGCACCCCTATGTTTATTGCAGAATTATTTACAATAGCCAAAATATGGAAGGAATCTAAGTGTGCATTGATTGATGAATGGATAAAGATATACTCACACACACAATGGAATATTAGTCCGCTATTAGATCAGATCTTACAGTTTGCAACAACATGGATGGACCTAGAAGGTCTTATATTAAGTAAAATAAGTCAGAAAGACAAATACTATATGACTTAATTTATATAGAATCTAAAAAGCAAAACAAAGAAACAGATCTATGAATATAGGAGAACAAACTGGTGGTTGCCAGAGGGGAGGTGGGTAGGGGTTAGACAAAATGGGTGAAGGGGAATGGGAGGTATAGACTTCTAATTAGGGAATGAAAAAGTCACAGGGATGAAAGGTATTATGTACCTATATTTTGCAAATGTCAACACATTCTCCCTGCTCTTTTAACTATGAAAACAGTTGACAATGTAATTCTGAACTCCTATCATGCCATTCCTCTGCTCAAAATATATGTATCAGCTACCAAGGTTTCGTGGTGATTGGAGGATGGCATCCCAACCAATTTTCGATAAACAACTGGCAAACTCCATTTAAAGCTTCTGGCACCAAACAGCCTTAATATTTCTGATAGATGAGAGTGCTCTCCTCACTGTCCCATGAGAATGGAAAGTAACAGAAAAGAGAAATCCTGCAAAAGGAGAACATTTTCATACTAAGGGCTCAGAAAACCCTGGTGCTGGAATACCTCATGGTTGGGGTGGTGGCAGGAGTGGGTAATGAGAAGATCTGGGCACTTACTCCTTGTCTTCTCTTGTTGAATCTTGTCCTGTGTGCATTTGTTGTCCCCTAAAAAATATCTATTCTTTAACCTATACACAATGAGTTCTTGTAGAATTGATCCAGAACCTTGGAACAAAGCAGGTGAATCAACTCACATGATATAACATACCCTCATTTCAATGATTGGGACATACAAGTTGATCAATAAATACGATTATAGTTAATATTTATTGAATGCTTCATAGAATTTTTATGTAGTACCTCATTTGATTCTTGTAACAATCTTTTGAATTGGGTACTACTGTTTTCATCCTGCTTTTTATAGCTTTATAGTCAATAAAACTTTATAGTCAATTTAGTCAATAAATCTCATATGTAATTATTGGTGTGTGTATTTGTACATTAGCCATAGTAAAAGTTAGATAGTCTGGATTTGGGTGGCTCTGTATTTGAAATCAACATCATGAAGCTTTCCATGTTACTATTACTTAGAAAGGTGGTTGGGGGAAGAGGTGAAAAGATGTTGTTTCGCTCAGTTGTTAAGCATCTGCCTTTGGCTCAGGTCATGATCCCAGCGAGCCCCACATGGGGCTCCCTGCTCCGCAGGAAGCCTGCTTCTCCCTCTCCCACTCCCCCTGCTTGTGTTCCTGCTCTCGCTGTGTCTATCGCTGTCAAATAAATAAATAAAAATCTTTAAAAAAAGTATTTCTTTTGGAGATCTCAGGAAACAGACTGGATTTGAGAGTGACAAAGCTAATCAGACTACCAATGACAAAGCTGTTACAGTATTATGTTTGAAAGAACTGATGTTTAAAAAAATGTGTAGAAGGTAATATTGGCAGGGTTTTACATTTGATTACACAAGTAAATTTTAAGTTAAAAGGAGGAGTCAAAATGACTCTGAGGTGTCTGGAAGTTGGAAACAGTATCTATGATAAAGGAGAAGGATTGTAGTTAGGGAAATAATTGTTATTTCAAATATAGACAGAGTCTGGGATGCTCTTATGACAAAATCAAGTGGCAAGTAGTAACTAGTAGTAGGGTTGGGTCTGCATGTTCTCTGCTAAAATAAAAAGTCAGAGTTCACCAGCCCTAATAGGTGGGTGCAAATCAAACACCATACACTTTCAGGCTAAACACCTATCAAATAAAATTATGCAATTATATGTGCAGATATTCATCAAATTCATTAAAATCTATTAAGCATAACTCCTTTTCATCTATCTCTTCTTTAGGAACAGTCACACTATTAGGACGACCATATATGAATCCAGTAGCTATGGCAACTTCCTCTAGAACACTACTGGGACCACTGCTGTGAAAATCAGAATCTATAATTATTCTGGTGCGTGTGCGCTTTGTGGTGAAACAACATCTCCTCCAGGGGTGCCTGGGTGGCTTGGTCGGTTAAGCATCTGCCTTTGACTCCAGTCATGATCCCAGGGTCCTGGGATCAAGCCCTGCATCGGGCTCCCTGCTCAGCGGGAAGCTTGCTTCTCCCTCTCCCACACCCCCTACCTGTGTTCCCTCTCTTGCTGTGTCTCTGTCAAATAAATAAAATCTTTAAAAAAACAAAAAACAAAAAAACAACATCTCCTCCACCCCCACCTTACCACACAACTTTAAAGTTTGGTCATTTTGGTCACTTTTATTAGTTGAAAATGTTTTTCACTCCCCATGATACTTATGTATATTTAAATTCAGATTTGCTGTGTATTTATTTTACAGGGTCATTCTTAGAAAGCAATTTCATTACCGCTTTTTTTAGTTCTTGAACCATGTGTGTGAGGATGGGAGAGGATATTTAAATGCAGTCTTCAACTGCTAAGATCAGTGTTAACAAATTACTGCTTCAGAGACAACTAGATATAATAATTTAGCACACAGAATAGAGCTTTGGGATAGGAATGAGAATTTTTAAAGATATGTACTCTAGACAGGTGATATCAGTAAAATGGAAGACTAGAAGGTCCTGATACTCAGCTCTCCCCCAAAATAAACTATAAAGTAGAAAGCTTTGGAATATGGGGCTCCTGGGTGGCTCAGTTGGTTAAGCGCCTGCCTTTGGCTCAGGTCATGATCTCAGGATCCTGGGATAGAACCCCACATCAGGCTCCCTGCTCAGTGGGGAGTCTGCTTCTCCCTGTGCCCCTCCCCTTCCCCCTGCTTGTGCTCTCTCTCACCTATGTGCTCTGTCTCTCAAATACATCAAATCTTAAAAAAAAAAAAAGCGCTTTTGGAATACAAAGAAAAAGCAGTAAAACCCCTTCAGAGTTCATGAGTTAAAGATGGTCACATAGGAAAATACAGAAAATGTATTACTTGCATTGCCCCAATTTGCAGTCAAGAGCAGCTTGACATCAGGTGATATCCCCTCAGAGGAATTTTCAGTCTATAATGAAAAGGAGAGAAAAATCCCAGCAAGGCTTACCACTGTGAGTGTCTGCAGCCTTTGTTAGGGAGGTATCCCATCAAGGGTGATCTCAGTTTATGTAGCTGCTCCAGAGTACCTCTCAATGCATCTCCTCCTCAGGGCTGGAGCTGTTACTACAGTAAAATCTACCCTAAGAAGCCCCAGTAACTGCTGTGTCCCACTGTCTGGGATAAAAATGCCATACCACCTTGCCATGGATCCGAGGTGGTAGGTCTGACCTGTCACTGCAGGGGCCAAACTGCCCTACCCTGAGTCCCACACCCCTGATCACAGGTCATGGTTCTGAATCATCATTTCTGAGGCTCTGCTATTGCCATGAGTTCCACCACAGGGGTCCCATGTCATGGCTCCAGTCCTCGCTGTTGTGGCCATGCCGTGACTGCTCTGAGGCTAGTTCTCAAGGTTCTGATAGTTTTAGCAGACCACCATCAGAGTCATCCTGTGACTGCTCTCTTGGGTCAGAGTTAAAACAAGCTGTGCTGCTACTATATCCTGGGCCCAAGCCACTGCTGCACTTTGTTATCCCAGGACTCACAGCATTGTTGCTCCATCATTCCCCTGAAGCAACTGTGGCAAGCCTGAGACCCAGGTCCTAGTTCCATGAAGGATCTGCATACACCCACATCTTAGACCCCAGTGCAACAGCTGCAGTGACTCGGGACCCAGGAGCTGGGTAGTCCTGTATGCACTTAATCCAAGACCCAGGCTTCACTACTAGGTCAATGTCAGCAAGTCAGATCAAGTGCTGAGGAGGGTCTCCTTGGCTAGAACTTTCTTCCATGGGCTAAAAAGGAGATCCGGAGGACCTTAGCTCTTTCTCCAAAGATCTCAAAGTCCTACCTTCCAATGCTACCCACAAGACCTCTGCAGTCTGAGCCACAAAAGTCCCCACAGACTATCCCAACACTGATCTCAGCTAACAGAGCTGCACAGAAACTGTGCTACTGTGTCCTCCCAGAAACCAAACACATTGTATCACACCCAGTCAGCAGACTTGCAATCACTGTCAGATGAAAATCCACTGAATCTAGCCTGAAAGGCTGGAAGAGGAGACTGCCCTCAGATGAGCAGGCATTAGTGCAAAGCTGTTAGAAACATGAAAAAGCAAAGAAATATAACAGAAACACAGAGAAGCATACTAATTTTCCAGTAACTAACCCCAAAGAAATAGATATTTGTGACTTATCTGAAAACACTCTGAAAAAGAATTCAAAATAATTGTTTTAAGGAAGCTAGATTTGAGAGAATACAGATAGCTCAGAGAACTCAGAAAAACAATACATGGACAAACCAGGAAGCTTAAGAAAGATAGAAATCATAAATTCTAGAGAGTAAATGAAAACTGCAACAGAAGATTTCAATAGCAGGCTTAATCAGGAGAAGAATCAGTGAATTGTGAATACAGATCTCTTGATATTATCTAGTCAGAGGAGAATAAAGAAAATGAAAAAGTGAAAAAGTCTGTGTGAATTATGGGACACCATTAAGTAAAACAACATCACATTTTGAGAGTGTCAGGAGAAAAGAAGAAAGAGAAAAAGTTTAAAGAAATAATGGCTGAAAATTTCCCAAATCTGGGGAGAGAGATGGCCATTTATGTACACAGACCTCAAAGATCTGTAAACAGATTCAGCCCAAATGATCTTCACTGAAGCAGTGGGTCAGTCTCAAGACATAGCACAAAAGCATAGTTGGAAAAGTACCTGGAGTATAAGTAAAGGAGATTTATTTACTCATCTCAGATCTGAGAAATATTTCTTGGTCTTGAAAGTAGTGGCCTTGTGTAAAAAAGTTCTTATGGTACCTTGTAGCACAATTCTCCCTGGTCACCAGACCCAGGCACTCCAGGGCTGTCTTCTGTGTGGGCTGCATGCACAATAGTGTTGTGGTGGAGCCACATTTGCCTTCAGCTCAGCTGGCTGCAGTAATCTGCTTTGCCTGCTGTGGGTGCACTGGATGCATTTTGGTTGAGAGGCCTGAGGCCGCCATGGGTTCATAAGTGGGCAGGACTGGCAGTCAAGTCAAGCTGGGTTTCTGCAGTTAGCCTCTCTGCCACAGTTTCAGGTGTACAGAACAGATTCACAGAGAGCTCCTCAGAAGATTAACCCAAGGAGATCTTAACCAAGACAAATAATAATTGAAATGCCAAGAAGTAATGATAGAGAATTTTAAAAGCAGCAGAAGAAAAATTACATACAAGGGAAAGCCTGTAAGGCTATCACCTAATATTTCAGCAGAAAACTTGCAGGCCAGGAGGGAGTAGCATGATATATTCAAGTGCTGTAAGTGAAAAACTGTAACCAAAAACACTATACTAAGAAGATAAATCATCCAAAATAGGAGAGATAAAGAGTTTTCCAGGAAACAAATGTTAAAGGAGTTCACCACCATTAAACCAAAATGTTAAAGGGAATTATTAGAGCGGACAGAAAAGGCCATAAGTAGAAGAAAATTACGAAAGAAAAAAAATTCACAAGTAAAAGCAAAAAATATAGTAAGGTAGTAGATTAATCACTTACAAAGCCAGTATGAAGTTTACAAGGCAAAGTAGTAAAATCAATTATATCTACAAAAATCAGTCAAGGGATACACAGAAAAGATGTAAAGTATGAAATTATATACATAAAACATGGAGGGAAAAGTAAAAATTTAGTGCTTTCAGAATGTATTGGAACTTAAATGATCAACTTAATATAGACTTCTATACACCTAAGGTGGTATATATGAACCTGATGATAATCACAAACCAAAAACCTATTATAGATTCACAAAAAATAAAGAGTAAGAAATCTAAACATAACACTAAAGAATGCCATCAAACCACAAGGGAAGGGGCACCTTGGTGGCTCAGTCGTTAAGTGTCTGCCTTCGGCTCAGGTCATAATCCCAGGGTCCTGGGATCAAGCTCCACATCGGGCTCCCTACTCAACGGAAGGCCTGCTTCTCCCTCTCCCACTCCCCCTGCTTGTGTTCCCTCTCTCACTGTCTCTCTCTGTCAAATAAATAAAATCTTAAAAAACAAAAAAACAAAACAAAAAACAAGGGAAGAGAGCAAGAGAAGAAGAAAGGAACAGAGAACTATAAAAATAATCAGAAAAAAATTAACAAAATAGCAATAAGTACATACCTATCAATCATTTAAATTTGCATGGACTAAATGCTCCAAAAAACAAACATAGGTTGGCTGAATGTATAAAAAAACAAAGCCTATCTACATGGCTACCTTGAAGAGGTTCACTTCAGACCTAAAGACACACACAGACTGGAAGTGAAGTGCTGGAAAAAGATATTCTATGCAAATAGAAGCAAAAAAGAAAAAATGCACTTTAAATAAAAGAATGTAGCAAGACACAAAGAAGGGCACTACATAATGATAATAGGGTCAATCCAACAAGAGGATATATTAATTGTAAATATCTATGCACCCAACATAAGAGCACCCAAATACATAGACTAAATATGAATACATATAAAGGGGGAAATTGACAGTAATACAATAATAGTAGGGCAATTTAAACCCCACTTACATCAATAGATAGATCATTTAGGCAGAAAAGGAACAAGGAAAGTGCTTTGAATGACACATTAGACCAGATGGACCTAACATATATAAGAAATATTTCATCCAAAAAACAGAATACACTTTCTTTTCAGCTGCACAGGGAACATTCTCTGGGATGTTGTTAGGACACAAAACAAGTCTCAATTTAAGAAAACTGAAATCGTATCAAGTACCATTTTCAGTCACAACAATATAAAACTAGACATCAACTACAAGAAATATCTGGAAAGAAGACAAATACATGGAGGCTAAACAACATGCTACTAAACAATGAATGGGTCAACCAAGATATCAGAATTAAAACAAAAAATACAGAGAGACAACTGGAAAAAAAAAAATGATGGTCCAATATCTTGGGACTTGGCCAAAGCAGTTCTAAGAGGGAAATTTATATCAACACAGGCCTACCTCAAGAAACAAGAAAAATTCAAATATATGACCTAATCTTACAGCTAAAAGAACTAAAAAAAAAAGAAAAAGCACAAAGCTAGTAGAAGGAAATAAATAGTAAAGGAAAAAAAAAAATGAAATATAGACCTAAAAAAAGAAGCCAGTAGAAAATACCAAGGAAACCAGGAGCTGGTTCTTTAAAGATAAACAAAATTGATAAACCCTTAGAAGGTCCCAGTGCCATAATGGGTGGGTCCCCACTCCATAACTGGTGAATTTGAGCTTGAGAGCTCAGCAAGCCAAAGGTCATAATGCCCACATCAGCCCCAGTCACACTGGGGCACAGAAAAAAAAAAAAAAGCCACAGTTTAAAAAGGCCAAGGAACTATGGGAATGTGGTCTCCCCCTCCACCTTAAAAACCCAGACTGGAGCAGGATTTGGCTCTTGGTGAGCTTATGACCTCAAGGAGCCCACAGGGCACAAACCTGCATTAGCCACACTGTGGAGCTGTGGCTCAGAAAACAAGCCATGATTTGTGTGTGTGTGTATGTGTGTGTGTATTTGTTTTTTTAAAATTTTTATTGTACTTTTTAAAATTCGTCTTTTTTTCTTTTTGATTTTTTTCTTTCCACTCTTACTCTTTTTTCTTCTTCCCCCTTTTCCTTTTTAATTTTTTTATTATTTTCTTTTTTCTTTTGTTATTTTTCCTTATTTTCTTTATAAGAATCCATATTTAAAAAAGTAACTAACATATACAGCCACTGCTCCACCCAGTCACCCAGCAAAAGTCACCAGGCACACACAGTCTGCATAAGGGTCACCATACACAAGACACACCTTCAACTTTAGAAGTAACCATTTTGCCTATCCATAGACACAAACACAAAAAGTCAAGCTAAATGGGGATACAGAGGAATATGCTCCAAATGAAAGCAAAAGAAAAAAGCTTCAGTAAAAAAATTAAGCAGAGATAAGCAATATGCCTAATAAAGAATTTGTAGTAATGATTACAAAGGTACTCAGTGGACTGGAGGGAAGAATGGAAGAACTCAGTGAGACCTTTAATAAAGGGATAGAGAATATTAAAAATAACCAATTAGAGCTGAAGAATACAAAAACTGAAATAAAAAACACACTGCAGGGAATCAACAGTAGATTAGATGATGCAGTAGAACATATCAATGATCTGGGAGACAGGGTAATGCAAAGAAGACAAGGTGAACAGCAAAGGGAAAAAAGAATTTTTAAAAATGAAGGTAGAGTAAGAGATCTCTTGGGCAACATCAAACATTCACATTCACATTATAGGGGTCCCAGAAGAAGAGAGACAGAAATGTGTAGAGAGCTTATTTGAAAAAATAATTTAAAATTTCCCTAACCTAAAGAAGGAAATAGACTTCCGAGTCCAAGAATCACAGAGAGTTCCAAACAAGAACCCAAGGAAGTCCACATCACAGTACGTAATAATTAAAATGTCAAAGTTTAAAGATAAAGGGAGAATCCTAAAAGCAGCAAGAGAGAAACAAAACGTTACCTACAGGGGAAAACCTATGAGACTATCAGCTGATTTTTCAGCAGAAACTTTGAAAACCAGAAGGCCTTTGATATACAAAGTGCTGAAAGGTAAAAATTTACAACCCAGGATACTCCCCACCTAGCAAGGTTATCATTCATATATGAAGTAGCAATAAAGAGTTTCCCAGGGGGGGAAAAAGATACAAAGGGGTTTATCACCACGAATCCAGCCTTACAAAACATGTTAAAGGGATTTCATTAAGTGGAAATGGCCATAGACATAAAAATATGAATAAAAAGATAGAAAATATAACAACATATACATACAATATGGATAAGAGAAGGGGAAAAAGAAAAAACATTTTTTTTCCTGTTTTTTTGTTCTCTTTCTAGAATGTATTTGAACTTAAATGACCATCAAATTAATATGGACTTTTATTTACTTAGGATGATATATATGAACCTCATGGTAACCAGAAACCCAAAACTTATGATACACAAAAAATAAAGAGAAATAATGCCAAATAAAACACTATAGATACTCATTGATCACAAAGTGAGCAAGAGAAGAAAGAACAAAAAAACTACAAAAGCAACCAGAAAACAAAATTTAAAAATGGCAATAAGTACATACCTATCAATAATTACTTTAGTCATAGTCTCAGGGTCATGAGATCAAACCCTGCATTGGGCTCTGTGCTCAGTGGGGAGTCTGCTTAAGATTCTCTCTCTCCTTTTTCCTCTGCCCCTCCCCTGCTGTCTAAAATAAAATAAAATCTTTAAAAGAAACAATAACTTTAAATGTAAATAGCTTAAATTTTCCAATCAAAAAACAGAGTGATGGAATGGGTAACAAAACAAGACCCATCTATATCCTGCATACCAGAGACTCACTTCAGACCTAAAGATACATACAGACTGAAAGTGATGAGAAGGAAAAACACTCATCATGCAAATGGAAGCAAAAAACGTAGCCGGGGTAGCAATACTTAAAATAGACTTTAAGACAAAGTTTGTAACAAGAGACAAAAAGGGCATTACCCATAATGAAAGGGGGTCAGTCCAACAAGAGCTTATAACAATTGGAAATACCTATGCACCCAACACTGGAGCACCTAATACATAAAGTAAATCTTAATGGACATAAAGAGATATTGATGGTAATACAATAAACTGGGGGACTTTAACACTCCACTTACATCAATGGATAGATCATCCAGACAGAAAATCAATAAGGAAACAATGTCTTTGAATGACACACTGGACCAGATGGACATAACAGATACATACCGAACATTTCCTCCAAAAACAATAGAATACAATTCTTTTCAAGTGCACATAGAACATTCTGAGAATAGGGTCACATATTAGGTCATAAAACAAGCCTAAATAAATTTAAGAAGATTGAAATTATACCATGCATCTTTTCTGACCACAATAGTATGAAACTGAACTAAATCACAAGAGGAAAACTGGAAAAAACACAAACATGGGGAACCTAAACAACCAGTGAGTTGGCAAAACAATCAAAGAAATTAAAAAAAAAAATACATAGAGACAAATGAAAATGAAAATACAATAGAAGAAAAAAAACCTGACAAACCTTTACCAAGACTCATCAAGAAAAAAAAGAGGACTCACATAAGTAAAATCAGAAGTGAGACAAAAGTAAACAATGGATACCACAGAAATAAAAGAAATATAGGAAAGTATGAAAAATTATATGCCAACAAGCTATACAACCAAGAAGAAATGGATAAATTCCTAGAAATATACTATCTTCCAAAACTGAGCCAGAAAGAAATTGAAAATGTGAATAGACTGGTTATAAGGAACGAATCGGAATCAGTAGTTAAAAAACTACAAAAAGGGTCACCTGGGTGGCACAGTTGATTAAGCGTCCAACTATTGGTTTCAGCTCAGGTCATGATCTCTGGGTCATGAGATCAAGCCCCACATTGGGCTCCAGGCTCAGCAAGGAGTCTGCTTGAGATTCTCTCCCTCTCCCCCTCCCACTTGTGCACACACGCACTTTCTCTCCCTCTTAAATAAATAAATCTTTAAAAAAATTTCCAAAAAAATAAAAGTTCAGGACCGAATGGATTCACCAAGTGAATTCTATCAGACTTTTAAAGAAGAGTTAATACCTAGTCTCCTCAAAATATTCCAAAAAATAGAAGGGGAAGGAAAGCTTCCAAATACATTCTAAGAGGCCAGCATTACCTTGAAACCTAAACCAGACAAAGACACCACAAAAAAAGAAAACTACAAGCCAACGTCCCTGATGAACATAGATGAAAAAATCCTCAAAAAATATTAGCAAACCACACACAGCACTCTACTAAAAAAAAAAATCATTCACGGTCAGGTGGGATTTATTTCTGGGATGCAAGGTTGGTTCAATATTTGCATATCAAGCAATGTCATACACCATATCAACAAAACAAAAAGGATAAAAATCATATGATCATCTCATTAGATGCAGAAAAAGCATTTGACAAGATTCAACATGAATTCATGATAAAAATTCTCAATAAAATGGGATTAGAGGGAATGTACCTCAACATAATAAAGGTCATAAATGAAAAACCCACAGCTGACGTTATATTCAATGGTGAAAATAAGTTTTTCCTCTAAGGTTAGGAACAAGACAAGGGTGTCCACTTTTTTTTTTTAATTCCAGTATTGTTAACATACAGTGTTATATTAGTTTCAGGTGTACAATGTAGTAATTCAACAATTCCATATATCTCCCAGTGCTCATTAAGAAAGTGCACTCCTTAATTCCCATTACCTATTTCACTCATTCCCCTCCACCCACCCACCAAACTCCCTTCTGATAAACATCAATTTGTTCTTTATATTTAAGAGCATATTTCTTGGTTTGTTGCTCTCTCTCTCTGTGTTGTGCTGTGGTTTTTTTTTTTGCTCATTTGTTTCTTAAATTCCACATAAGTAAAATCATATATTGTCTTTCTCTGACTGACCTATTTTGCTTAATTTTATACTCTTTAGCTCCATCCATGTTGTTGCAAATGGTAAGATTTCATTTTTTAAGGATGTCCACTCTTCACACTTTTATCCAATGTTGTACTAGAAATCCAAGCCATAGTAATCACATAAGAAAAAGAAATAAAAGGGATCCAAATTGGTAAAGAAGTTAAACTGTCACTAATAGCAGATGACTTAATACTACACATAGAACATCCTAAAGATTCCACTAAAACCTACTAGAAGTGATAAATGAATTCAGTATGGGGGCAGGATAAAAAATTAATACCCAGAAATTGGTAGTATTTATACACACTAACAATGAAGTTGCAGAAAGTAAAAAACAAACAAAAATCACCATTTACAATTGTACCAAAAAATTTTTTAAAAACCAACCTAGAAATAAACTTAATCAAAGGGGTAAAAGGCCTGTACTCTGAGCACTTTTTTCCACAAAACTGGAACAAATAATATGAAAATTTGCATGGAACCATAATAGACCTAGAATAGCCAAAGCAAACTTAAAAAAAGAACAAAAAAACTGTGGAGTATCACAATCCCAGATTTTAAGATATACTACAAAGTTCTAGTAATCAAAACAGTATAGTGCTGGCACAAAAATAGACATATAAATCAATAGAAAAGGATAGACCTCCTAATGTGAACCCATGCATATATGGTTAATTAATTTGTGACAAAAGAGGGAAAAATATACGATGGGGAAAAGGCAGTCTTTTCAATAAATGGTGCTGAGAAAACTGGATAGCTATATGCAAAAGAAAGAAACTGGATTATTTTCTAACACCATACACAAAAATAAAATCGAAATGCATTAAAAACCTAAATATAAAACCTGAAACCATAAAATCCTAGAAGAGAACACAGTAATGTCTCTGACATCAGCCATAACAACGTTTTTCTAGATATGTCTCCTTAGGCAAGGGAAACAAAAGCAAAACGATAGGGACTACATCAAATCAAAAGCTTTTGCACAGCAAAGGATGCCATCAACAAAACAAAAAGACAATCTATTAAACGGAAGAAGATATTTGCAAATGATATATCTGATACGGGGTTAAGATCCAAAATATATAAAGAATTTATACAGCTCAATACCAGGAATCTCCACAAATAACCCAATTAAAAATGAGCAAAGGACCTGAATAGACATTTTTCCAAAGACATGCAGGTGGCCAACAGACACGAGAAGATGCTCAATATCACTGATCATCATGGAAATTCCAAACAGAACCACAATGGGATATTCTCTTACGTCTGTTAGAATGGCTAAAATCACAATGACAAGAAATAACAAGTGTTGGTGAGATGTGGAAAAAAAAAAAAGAAACCCTTGTGCACTGTTGGTGGAAATGTAAATTGGTGCAACCACCTTGGAAAACCATATGGAGTTTCCTCAAAAAATTAAGATTAGAAGGTGCCTGGGTGGCTCAGTTGGTTAAGCATCTGCTTTTGGCTTAGGTCATGATCCCAGGGTCCTGGGATCGAGTCCCGCATTGGGCTTCCTGTTCAGCAGGGAGTCTGCTTCTCCCTCTCTCTCTATCCTTCCCCCCCTGCCCATGCTCTTTCTCTCTCTCTCTAGCTCTCTTTCAAATAAATAAAATTTTTTAAAAAATTAAAAATAGAAATACTTCATGATCCAATAATTCCATTACTGGGTATTTACCTAGAGAAGACAAAAACACTAATGCAAAAAGATACATGCACCCCTATGTTTGTTGCAGCTTTATGTACAACAGCCAAGACAGGGAAGCAACCTGTGTCCATCAGATGAATGGATAAGGAAAATGTGATAAGGAAGGACACACACACACACACACACAAAATGGAATATTTCACAGCCATAAAAAAGGATGAGATTGTGCCATTTTAGACAACATGAATGGACCTAGAGGGTTTTATGCTAAGTGAAATAAGTAAGTCTGAGAAACACAAATACCATATGATTGCACTCATAAATGGAATCTTAAAAAATGAAAAAAAAATAGAATCAGAACTATAAATACAGGCAACAAACTGATGGTTGTCAGAGGAGAAGGGGGTAGGTGTTGGGCAAAATGCGTGAAGGGGAGCATTAATATTGTTAAAATGTCCATACTACACAAAACAACCTGCAGATTTAATGAAATCCCTATAAAAATTCCAATAGCATTTTTCACAGAGCTAGAAAAAAATAATACTAAAATTTTTTTGGAACCACAAAAAACTATGCATAGCCAAAACAATCTTGAGAAAGAAGAAAACACTGTACGTATCACTATCTCGAATGTCAAGATCTACAAAGTTTTAGTAATCAAAATACTGGCACCTGGCACCAAAAAACAGACACAGAGATCAATAGAATAGAGAGCCCAGAAATAAACCTATACTTATATGGTCAGTTAATCTATGACAAGGGAAATAAGAATATATGATGGGAAAAAGACAGTCTCTTCAATAAATGGTGATGAAAGAACTGGACAGCTACACTCAAAAAATGAAACTGGACCACCATATACAAAAATAAACTCAAAATGGATTAAAAACCTAAATGTGAGACCTGAAACCATAAAATTCCTAGAAGAAAACAGAAAGTAATCTCTTTTATATAGACATTAGCAAATTTTTTTTCTAGATATATCTCCTTGGGCAAAAAAGACAAAAGCAAAAATAAACTTTTGGAACTACACCAAAACAAAAAGCTTTTGCACAGCAAAGGAAACCATCAGCATTATATAAGAGCTTGGGAGATATTTACAAAGATATATCTGATAAGAGGTTAATATCTAAAATATCTAAAGAACTTATGCAACTCTACACCAAAAAGCAATCTGAGTAAAAAAATTGCTGAACACTACATCAAAAACTAATGGTGTACTATATGCTGGCTAACTGAATAATAAAAAAATTAAGTATTTTAAATGACAAAAAAAATGGGCAGAGGACCTATATAGATATTTTCCCAAAGAAGACATGCAGATGGCTAACAGACACACGAAAGATCATCAGTAATCATTAGGGACATGCAAATCAAAACCACAGTGAGATACACCTTAACATCTATTAGAATGACTAGAATCAAAAAGACAAAAAAACAAAAAATAAGTATTGCTTAGGATATGAAGAAAAAGGAACCTTATGCACTGTTGGTAGAAATATAAACAGGTGCAGCCACTGTGGAAAACAGTATGGAGGCGCCTCAAAAAATTAAAATACAGATTACCATATGATCTAGTAATCCACACTGGGCATGTAGACAATGAACCTTTCCCTGCTCCAAGTGCCCATCCAACACTACACTTTCATTTCTATCCAGAGTATTTGCCAGAGTCAGCTTGGTTTGGAGAACTTGTTCATTCATTCATTCATGCAACAAATATTTATTGAACACATACTATGTGGCTATGTTCTAAAGATAAAATATTGACCAAACAGACTTGCATCCTACCCCCATGGAGCCAGCTGTCCGGTTGCTCCTTTGTGAATCAGCTCCTACTAGTGCATCAGTGAATTGTGGGTTTCTGGAAGTAAGGACCTATGTCTTCATCTCTGATCCCCAGTGCTTAGCACAACATTTGACACATATTAGGAGCTTAATACATGCTTGTTGAATGGGTGATCAAATCAATGAATCAGTCAATACTAAAAACCAGACTGTTTCTCTGACTTAAAATCCTTAAGTGTCCTCCGTTGTCTTCATCAGGACATCAGGGTCAGCAAACTTAAAAAAGAGAGAGGTAGAGAGAGAGAGAGAGGAGAGAGAGAAGAAAGGAACTACAAAACAAAGTAATTTTTTAAATGGTGATAGTAAATCTCATCTCTCCATAATTCCTCCAAATGTGAATAAATCATCCAATTAAAATACAGAATGACTGAATGGATAAAAAACAAGTATATGCTGTCTACAAGCACCTTTAAGTACACTCATAGGCTAAAAGTGAAGGGATAAAAAAAGATATCCATGTAAATAGAAACCAAAGGACAGCAGAGAAATTTCAAGAGGTCAAACATTGAAAAATAAACTTGTATATGAATTCTTTATCAATTTTAGATATTAAACCCTTATCTAATACATGGTTTGTAACTATTTTTTCCCATCAAGCAGAGGTAGTGAAAATTATATCAAAAAGAATAGACTTTAGGGGTGCCTGGGTGGCTCATTCGTTAAGCGTCTGCCTTCGGCTCAGGTCATGATCCCAGAGTCCTGGGATCGAGCCCTACATCGGGCTCCCTGCTCTGTGGAAAGCTTGCTTCTCCCTCTACCACTCCCCCTGCTTGTGTTCCCTCTCTCGCTGTGTCTCTCTCTCTCTCTCTCTGTCAAATAAATAAGTAAAATCTTAAAAAAAAAAAAAGACTAAGTCAAAAACTGTGAAAAAAAAAAAAGAACATCATTACTTGATGACATTATAACTATTATCACAGAAATAGAGAAAGTGACCTAAAAGAAATGGATAAATTTCCAAAAAAAAGTACAACCCACCAGGACGGAATTAGGAAGTTATAGAAAATCTCAGACCAATAATGAATAAGGAGATTAAATCAGTAATCAAAACCTCCCAATACAGAAAAGCCCAGGACCAGATGGTTTCAAAAGTGAATTCTACCAAATATTTAATGAATAATTAATGCTGGTCCTTTTCAAACTCTAAAAAATTGAGGAGAGAATACTCCTAAACTCATTTTATAAGACCAGCACTACCATGATACTAAGGCCAGATGAGAACATATAAGAAAATTACAGACCAATATTTCTGATAAATATAGATATAAAAATCTCAACAAAATATTAGGTAATGGAATTCAGAGGCACATTAAAAGGTCATTCACAATGATCCAGTGGCATTTATCCTTGGGATGAAAGGTTGGTTAAATGTATGCAAATAAATAAGTGTAATTCATCACATTAATAGATGAAAGATAAAAATCGTATGATCATTTCAACAGATGCAGAGAAAGCACTTGACAAAATAGGAATATCCTTCTATGATAAAAATGCTCAACACATTGGTATAGACGGATTGTTCTCAGCATAATAAAGACCATGTACAACAAAACCACAGCTAACATCATACTCAATGAAATGTTCAATGTGTTTCCTTTAAGATCAAGAACAAGATAAGGATGCCTACTCCTCCCATTTCTATTCAACATTTCTTACCTAGCAACAGCAATTAGGTAAGAAAAATAAATAAAAGGCATCCATTTGGGGAAGGAAGAAGTAAAACTATGTCTGTCTACAGTTAACATGATCTTTATATAGAAACCCTAAAGATTCCACCAAAAAAAAACCTGTTAGAATATATAAAATCAGTAAAGTTGCAGGATACAGCATCTACATACAGAAATCACTTGCATTTGTATAGACTAGCAACAAACTATCTGAAAGCAAAATTAAGAAAGCAATCACACTTAGAATAGCATTGAAAACATTAAAATACTTAGGAATGAATTTAAGGAGATGATGTACACTGAAAATTATAAGACCGATCAAAAAGATTAAAGAAGATACAAATAAATGAAAAGATAACATGAGTTCTTGGATTGGAAGAATTAATATTGTGAAAATGTATTTACTGTGTAAAGCAAGCTAGAGAGTCAATGCAATACCTAATCAAAATTCCAGTGGCATTTTTCACAGAGATAGGGAAAAAAAAAAAAAAAAACTATCCCAAAATTTGTTTAGAACCACAAAGAACTAACTGTGAAAGCAATTCTGAGAAAGGAACAAAGCTGCAGTCAATACCCCACCCCTTGCCCAGCTGTTTTCAAAGCTATAAGGTACCAAAATGTTATACTGCTATAAAAACAGACACAAGACCGGTATAAATAGAAAGCCCAGACACTAACCCACACATATACTGTCAACCAATTTTTACAACATGGTGCCAAGAACATACAAAGGGGAAAGATCAGTCTCTTCAAAAAAGGGTGCTGGGAAAATCAGATAATTACATGCAAAAGAATGAAACTAGACCTCTATCTCAACAGCACTCAAAAAAATTAACTAAAAAAGTATCAAAGACTTAAATATAAGTCCTGAAATCACAAAACTGAAAGAAAACTAGAAAAAGATTCTTGAATTGGTCTTAATAATGATTTCTTGGATAAGACTTCAAAAACAGAGGCAACAAAAGCTAAAACAAGTGGAACTAAAGAGCTTCTGCAAAGACATCAATAAATTGAAAAGGCAACCTACAGAATGGGAAAAAATAGTTACAAACCATGTATTAGATAAGGGTTTAATATCTAAAATTGATAAAGAATTCATATACAAGTTTATTTTTCAATGTTTGACCTCTTGAAATTTCTAAAATCTTATAATCCTTTATTTTAATATGGTCATAAAAAGAGTAAAGAATGATAGTTGGTTCCCTGAAATAAGGAGAATTTAATAAAGAACAAAGGCTAGATTCTATTTTCTATTATTGTCAAGAGAATATGGTAAAACCATGACATATATAAAAATAATTATAAGTAATCCACTAAATTATTGTTGTGAATATAAGTATTCCTTAAAACAATACTTTCCTGAACAATTCTTTTTCATTCAGGTCAACAGCCTTGAACAATATTCATTAGTACATAAATGAGGTATTTTTTCTTTGTGAAGGGCTGACTTGGAGTTTTTAGATATTTCCTTCAATAGACTGCTAACTTGGTTACTCAAGTATTGAGTTATAAGTCAGTAAGTGCCATACTTCGATCTTTCTACCTTAAAGATTTTAATGCTAAATAATTTTTCAGCACATTTTTTGAAGTCCATAAATTATAGCTCTAAATATATCTATATTAAGACTAAGTGATTTCTTAAACTATACCAACTGATCTGATTGGTGTAAATCCTAACTTCTCAAGGTTAACTGTTTACAAAGTTTGAAAACCGATTTATCTGTACACATGAGTCATTAAAAGGTACAAGTGCCAGGAGCCTTTAAAAGAAAAAAAAATGTCACAGTTTGGGAAGGATAGGGTCAATCAGGATCAGGAAAATAGCCCAAAAGAATATGATTAAAGGTGTTTTTCCCTTGAAGACTGGGTAGGATTTCAGGAGACAACTTGTTTGAAGAAGTTAGTCCAAGTCGAAGAACAGGTGCAAAGGAATGAAGGTGGCAAAGCATGAAACTTGTTCAGGAACAATTGGTTGTACTGTTGAACAACGGTGATGTTATGTCAGTGTGCAGAAGTGGGTAATAGGCTGGAAAGTTCCATTGAGGCCATTTTGTGGAATTATTTGGAAATCGGGCAGATGGATTTGTGTTTAATTTAATTGATACTTGGATGTCATTTAAGGTGGTTGAGCAGGATAAGGATTAAATCAGTGTTGCACTTGAGAACATTGATCAGCCGTAGGATGAGTCAGACTGTGGGTGAGCCAGAGACAGGAAGACCAATTAAGTAAAAGGCAACAGGCAATAGGCTCGTTAGAGGATTAAAGGATCTCATTAAAATTGGAATGAGAGTAATGAGGATGGAGAGGAGACTGGATTTGAGAGTTAGAGGATATGGACAGAGCAAACACAGTTGCTGTTAAAGGATATTCTGTATTTACTGCAATGCAGAAATTTAGACAAAACACAGAATGAAGATGTGAAAATTAGAACAAATGGAATTCACTTTGACTGTTTTACAACAGGTATTTTTTTCCAGCTTTACTGATATAATTGGCATATAACATATTAGTTTACGATGCACAACAGGTATTTTTGAAGCAAAAGGATTTTGTTTTGTTTACAAATTTGCGGCAGGCTTTCTT
This sequence comes from Neomonachus schauinslandi, assembly GCF_002201575.2. Lineage (NCBI taxonomy): Eukaryota > Metazoa > Chordata > Mammalia > Carnivora > Phocidae > Neomonachus > Neomonachus schauinslandi. The sequence goes on from NC_058406.1 coordinate 161,488,489, forward strand.
TAAGGAAACAAAACATTACAGATTAAACTGAATTGCCTTACGCTGTTCTCCCTTACGATATTACATTGTTATTATCATAGATTTGGTGTACTGTTCATGATTTTTAAAATTTCCTACATATATCTGCATACAGAAGAAAAATATGTAATATTTTTAGCATTTTAATTTTAATTAAATTTTATATCAGTCTGTAATTTGCTTTCCAAAGCTTTTGTCTTGAGATCTATCTATATCGATGTATATAAATCTGGCTAATTCATTGTTAACTTTTGTATAGTCTGAATATACTACAGTGTATTTATTTTTTTTTAATTTCCTTACAAATAAATGTTTAATGCTGATAGAGGAATTTGGGAGAGGAGTCACTCCAGCTAAGACTCCTCTGGACCAGATAGTCCCCAGCTGACCCCACAGGTGATCTGGCAACTGACCACAGATGTATGAGTGTGCTTACCTGAGATTAACTATCTATATTTGGCCCAGATCAACAGAACCATCTCAATGACACAGAGACTCATATAATAAATAAAAGATTGTTGTTTGAAGCCATTTATCTTTGATTAGAATTTTTTGATTAGTATTTTTAAGAGTAACTGATAACAGTCATTGTTTACATGAAGGCATAGAAAATTAGATTATGTGTTACTTATATGTAAAACTCTTGATAACAATATTTGATTCCTCAATAAAATACATAACAAAATATTATTTCACTGGAAGGTATAAATCTGAGCTGTAATTACTAGGTTAAAATATTTTATAAATTTTTCAAAAATGTTACACCCTATTATGATTATGATTACCTAATAATACCATAATGTTCTTAAGATTGCATTTTACAGTCCCATCTAATTTGTAAGTTCATTTTGAGCTTATAAAATATTTTAAGTTATTAGGGCACCTGGGTGGGGTGGCTCAGTTGGTTTAGTGACTGACTCTTGATTTCAGCTCAGGTCATGATCTCAGGGTTGTGAGATCCAGCCCTGTGTTGGGCTCTGCATTCAGCATGGAGTCTGCTTAAGATTCTATCCCTCGGGGCACCTGGGTGGCTCAGTTGGTTAAGCGACTGCCTTCCGCTCAGGTCATGATCCTGGAGTCCCGGGATCGAGTCCGGCGTCGGGCTCCCTGCTCAGCGGGGAGTCTGCTTCTCCCTCTGACCCTCAACCCTCTCATGCTCTCTCTCTCATTCTTTCTAATAAATAAATAAATCTTTAAAAAAAAAAAAAGATTCTATCCCTCTCCCTTTGCCGCTCCTCCCCGGCTTGCTGGCATGCTTTGGCGCGCTCTCTCTCTCAAATAAATAAATATTTTATTTCATTATTTAAATTATTTTATGCATCAAAATCAATGACAAAAATACAAATAAAAATTCTCTATTTTAATAACAAAACCTGGTTTTAAAAATGACTTCTGGGGACGTCTAGGTGGTTCAGTCAGCTCAGGTCGTGATCCCAGAGTCCTGGGATCGAGACCCACATCAGACTCCTTGCTCAGCAGGGAGCCTGCTGCTCCTCCTGCTTGTGCTCTCTCCGACAAATAAATAAAATCTTAAAAAAATAAAATAAAATAAAAATGGCTCTGTCATAGTCAAATACATAAAAGCAGAGTAGAATGGTGGCTTCCAGGGGCTGGGGGAAGGGAGAAGTGGGGAATTGCTATTCAACAGGTATAAAGCTTCAATAAATAAATTATGTTCTAGAGATAAGCTATACTATACTATTATACCTATAATTAACAATAGTGTATTGTGTACTCAAAAATTTGTTGAAGGCAGATTGCATGTTAAGTGTTTTTACTACACACACAAAAAAGAAAATTGCAAAGCAAGCTTAATATCAATGAATAAGGTGGGGTGACAATTCTGTACCTTTAAATCATTTGAAATTCAGTTTATAAAAAATGAACAGTAATAATTGCAAATTAGAGCATGTTCCTTAATTTATATTTATTAGCAAAGTGTAATATTTGTATGTGACCACTAGATAGAGCTAGTATAATAATATCCTGAGGAAATAAAAATATATGAAACACTATCTTATACTTACCATGTGTATAATTTGCTTTTCTTTATATTGAATTCTATATGATCTCATGTACCTCTAAAATCGTTAACTTTAAACTGATACAACTCAGCTCAGCTCTATTTTCACTAAAGTACACTTAATCACCAGTTTTGTTTCCCAATAGTGATCTGCATATAATACATTATAAAATTATAGTTGTAAAATCATACCATAGCATTCATAGTTGTAAAATCATACCATAGCATTTTAGGATGTTTTAGCATACAAATTATCCAAAGACCACCAAAATATTTTTTGATGAACTTCTAATATATTTTGTGACTTGATATTTGTGTACAATATAGTGTTTATCACACATGGGGGCAAATTATACTTGCTACTTTCACCGTAAAGATTAAATGTAAAATAAAGAATCTACAAAAGTAAAGGTTCAGACTAATGAAATTTTTAAAGCAAAATACATTAAACAAAAAATGTTTCTCTCCTCTTTTTAATTAATGGAAGACTTCCATTATGGAGCCAGCAATGACCACCACAATTTGTAGGAAACTTGAAGGTAGAGATCACGTTTTAAACTTTTTTCCCAGCTCCTATAAATGGCCATCATGATCATCATAAAATAAAAACATAAGTCTTTAGACTCATTTATTTGCTAGCTATATTAGTATATTATTTATAAATATCCATAAATTAAATTGGCCATTACTCAGTGCAATATATGTAGCTTATTACACTTTCAAATTAATGAAATCTTTAAAACTCAATTTCTTAATCTGTAAAAATGGTTTTAATGTGATGTGATTTAAACATGAAATTAGGAACAATTGACTTTGCTAGTCATTAAAGCAGTACTTGTCGGATTTTGCTGAAAATCAGGATCATCCAGGAACATTTTAAAATGAACATACTAGACCCCATCTCCAGAGAGCCTGACCTAACTGTGCTATGCTTTCTAGAAATGTACATTTTCTCAAGTGTCTCTGATAGTTCTGATGCAAAAGTTCATATAGTGTAATTTCAGGAGTGTAGTAAATAAGAACATAGGCCCTGAAACGTAAGCCTCAGTTTTTAATCAATAAAATGGAGCAATAATACCGTGTTAACACAAGTAGTTGCAACGATTAATACAGACAAAATGTGAATAATGCCTGATACATAGTAACAAGTCTATAAATAGTATATTCTTTTCCCCAATATGTCTACATAGTGTGAATATTCTCCAACAAAATATTCCAGGAAGTAAATGATGACGACAGTGAGACTTTTTTTTGTTACGCCTTTGTGATTTCATTTTTCCTTGCCATTTATATTATGCAGTTCCTGTTACTCACATACTTACATGCAATGCAATATCACTTTATCTATTGATAATTACTTAGAGCCTTGTTTGTGTCTTTTTTTAAACTATGTTTAGGAGATTATATCGCCTCAAGGTATGTCTGCCTTGCTCAGCACAAATGTAAGTTGTCAAGAAAAATATACAACATGCCTTTTCTCACAAAGAGCTCATAAACAGGAACTTCAGAACTCCCTCCTGAAGAAAATAATTCAATTGAATGTTGTCGTCTAGTATTTTAAATCCTTTCTTGTCATAGGGTTGCTCATAAAATTGTTAATGCATGACCCTCAGTGAGTCCATTGAACTAAGCTGCTTTTATAGTCTTGCATTTACATAATCCTACTCACTGGTATCCTATTATCTGAAGAAAAATATGTGATGTGTATAAAATACACTGAAACTTCTTCAACAATGATCTTTTCTTTGCAAAGTGATCAGTTTGAAAAAAATGTACATTGATATAATGTATTTATATGGCTTTTGAATAAAAGAGCTGTTCAACACTGACATATTGAAAAATATTCCGAATTAAATAAACAATGATAAGTTAGGCTACATGATAATGTACTTGTCCAAATATGAAACTATATATTTAGAAGGTATATTGTTTCAAATGTTTTCATCATGCATTTTTTTCTCCTTACTCATAATTAAACTGAAGGGAGCTGGAAACACTATTAGTTAACATTTATTGAACACTTATTAACTTGTGGACATTCTCATAAGTACCCGATATTTAATACCTCAAGTAACCCTCACAAACTCATAAGGTGGATAATATTATTTTCCTGCTTTTATGGGAAAAAAAAAAAAGACAAAAGTAATGGGCAAAGGAATCCAGTGGGGGATTTAGGTTTTAAACCCATGCAGGCTAATTCCCAAGAGCCCAGGGCCTGAACTCGTATCAGAACTTCCTCTCCCAGGGCGCCTGGGTGGCTCAGTCGTTAAGTGTCTGCCTTCGGCTCAGGTCATGATCTCAAGGTCCTGGGATCGAGCCCCACATCGAGCCCCACATCGGGCTCCCTGCTCAGCGGGAAGCCTGCTTCTCCGTCTCCCACCCCCCCTGCTTGTGTTCCCTCTCTCGCTGTGCCTCTCTCTGTCAAATAAATAAATAAAATCTTAAAAAAAAAAAAAAAGAACGTCCTCTCCCTTTTTATTTCCACAGCCCCATCTCTAGTTGAGGTGCTTATTTCCTCCAGGGGGATGTGGGGACTTACCACACATACCAAAGTTTGGTTTCAATCTACTTTTCCACTTTACTTTCCAGTAATTCAGTTTTTCATCACTTTCTTTTTGGCTATTTATGGGGTCTTGAACTTGCCCACCTTTGAACTAATGCTCAATCCATCTGAATGCACTGCTTTGTTTTAGAACATAACAATATCATAATGATCATTCTGCATCCCACTCAAATTCTTCATGCTTTGTAATGTCTTGTTCAGATCTCTCTGGTGCAAAGTAATTCCTTCTGTTTCTGATCCTGGTACAAGAACCTTGAGAATTCAATCTGAGGAAATCTTAAACCCACAGGTGACTAAACTCCAAAGTCCTCTCTGCTCCAATATACATTTATTTCCCAGAAATAACCTTATGCTTTGGGATACTTTCCACCCACTGGGTGAGATCCCCTTTATCACATGCACTGCATTTAGGAGACTTAGAGGTGACCCACATAATGATTTATAACTCTTGGTGGTGGTGTTTCAGGAGAATAAATCATTAGCTCTGTGAGTCTAGTGACGTGTCTAATGAAAAATCTGGGTCCCACAGGACTTAGCTTGATAAAACTCTAGGCATGAAGGTCCAAATGAAGGTGCAATGGGTACAATGTTTAGGTTTTCACTTTGAAACTCCCACTATATCATTATTAAACATTATCAGTGGTCCCACATTTTTTGTTAAAATAAAAAAAAACCTGTTCACAGATCCCATTAGTTGTTTTAAAATAAAAGCTATGATTCCAGTAATACATATAAAATTATTTAAATTTTATTAATTCCAGTGGCACCTATTATCACATAAAAATGTGAGATAAATTTTTTATTAACTCAGAAGATAATATATAGGACTTGGGAATTTGAGGATTTCCTGTAGTAAATCTGATGCCTGCCATGGCCTAAAAACTGTAAGTTGAAAACCTCTCACTAGGACACTTTATTTGGAGTTTTTCCATTTATTGCATTGTGATATTATTCTAGTTCCTCCTCTTCTCCCTCTTTTTTTCTTCTCTTCCTTCTTCTCTTTCCCTTCTTGTCTTTTACTCTTCATCACATTAGCATCTGTCTCTCTTCCCCTATGATGACTATGTAGACATATATTTTGAATACCGCAATCTTACTCTATGTTTTTTTTAATTTTTTTAAATTGTATTATATTATGTTAGTCACCATACAATACATCATTGGTTTTTGATGTGGTGATCCATGACCCATTGTTTTCGTATAACACCCAGTGCTCCATGCAGTACGTGCCCTCCTTAATACCCATCACCGGGCTAACCATTCCCCCCCCCCTCTAAAACCCTCAGTTTGTTTCTCAGAGTCCATAGTCTTTCATGGTTCGTCTCCCCCTCCGATTCCCCCCCTTCATTTTTCCCTTCCTTCTCCTAATGTCCTCCATGCTGTTCCTTATGTTCCACAAATAAGTGAAACCATATGATAATTGACTTTCTCTGCTTGACTTATTTCACCTAGCATAATCTCCTCCAGTCCCATCCATGTTGATGTAAAAGTTGGGTATTCATCTTTTCTGATGGCTGAGTAATATTCCATTGTATATATGGACCACATCTTCTTTATCCATTCATCTGTTGAAGGGCATCTCGGCTCTTTCCACAGTTTGGCTATTGCGGACATTGCTGCTAAGAACATTGGGGTGCATATGGCCCTTCTTTTCACTACATCTGTGTCTTTGGGGTAAATAACCACGAGTGCAATTGCTGGGTCATAGGGTAGCTCTATTTTTAAATTTTTGAGGAACATCCACACTGTTTTCCAAAGTGGCTGTACCAACTTGCATTCCCACCAACAGTGTAAGAGGGTTCCCCTTTCTCCACAACCTCTCCAACATTTGTTGTTTCTCTCCCTGTCCATTTTTGCCATTCTAACTGGTGTAAGGTGGTATCTCAGTGTGGTTTTGATTTGGATTTCCTTGATGGCTAATGATGATGAACATTTATTCATGTGTCTGTTAGCCATTTGTACGTCTAATTCAGAGAAGTGTCTTTTCATATCTTCTGCCCACTTTTTGACTTGATTATTTGTTTTTTGGGTGTTGAGTTTGGGAAGTTCTTTATAGATCTTGGATACCAGCCCTTTATCTGTAGTGTCATTTGCAAATATCTTCTCCCATTCTGTGGGTTGCCTCCTTGTTTTGTTGACTGTTTCCTTTGCTGTGCAGAAGCTTTTTATCTTGATGAAGTCCCAAAAGTTCATTTTTGCTTTTGTTTCACTAGCTTTTGGAGATGTATCTTGAAAGAAGTTGCTGTGGCCGATGTCAAAGAGGTTACTGCCTATGTTCTCTGCTAGGATTTTGATGGATTCCTGTCTCACATCGAGGTCTTTCATCCACTTTGAGTTTATCTTTGTGAATGGTGTTAGAGAATGGTTGAGTTTCATTCTTCTGCATGTGGCTGTCCAATTTTCCCAGCACCATTTATTGAAGAGACTGTCTTTTTTCCATTGCATGTTTTTCCTGCTTTGTCAAAGATTATTTGACCATAGAGTTGAGGGTCCATATCTGGGTTCTCTATTCTGTTCCATTGGTCCATATGTTTGCTTTATGCCAGTACCATGCTGTCTTGGTGATCACTGCTTTGTAATATAGCTTGAAATCGGGCAATGTGATGCCCCCAGCTTTGTTTTTCTTTTTCAACATTTCCTTGGCGATTCGGGGTCTTTTCTGATTCCATACAAATTTTAGGATTGTTTGTTCCAGCACTTTGAAAAATGTCATTGGGATTTTGAACGGGATGGCATTGAAGGTATAGATTGCTTTGGGTAGCATAGACATTTTAACAATGTTTATTCTTCCGATCCATGAGCATGGAATATTTTTCCATCTTTTTGTGTCTTCTTCAATTTCTTTCATGAGTGTTCTGTAGTTCCTAGAGTATAGATCCTTAACCTCTTTGGTTAGGTTTATTCTGAGGTATCTTCTGGTTTTTGGTGCTATTGTAAATGGAATCGTTTCTCTAATTTCTCTTTCTACAGTTGCGTTGTTAGTGTATAAGAAAGTAACTGATTTCTGTGCATTGATTTTGTATCCTGACACATTACTGAATTGCTGGATGAGTTCTAGTAATTTGGGGGTGGAGTCTTTTGGGTTTTCCATATAAAGTATCATGTCATCTGTGAAAAGAGAGAGTTTGACTTCTTCTTTGCCAATTTGAATACCTTTTATTTCTTTTTGTTGTCTGATTGCTGTTGCTAGGACTTCTAGTGGCGAGAGTGGGCATCCTTGACGTGTTCCTGATCTTAAGGGAAAGGCTCTCAGCTTTTCCCCATTGAGGATGATATTCACCGTGGGTTTTTTCATAGATGGATTTTATGAACTTGAGGAATGTTCCCTCTATCCCTATACTCTGGAGAGTTTTAATCAGGAAAGGATGTTGTATTTTGTCAAATGCTTTTTCTGCATCAATTGAGAGGACCATATGGTTCTTCTCCCTCCTCTTATTAATGTGTTCTATCACATTGATTGATTTGCGAATGTTGAACCACCCTTGCATCCCGGGGATAAATCCCACTTGGTCGTGGTGGATGATCCTTTTAATGTATTGTTGGATCCTGTTAGCTAGGATTTTGTTGAGGATTTTGGAATCCATATTCATCAGGGATATCAGTCTGAAATTATCCTTTTTGATGGGGTCTCTGCCTGTTTTGGAGATTAAGGTAATGCTGGCCTCACAGAATGAGTTTGGAAGTTTTCCTTCTGTTTCTATTTTTTGAAACAGCTTCAGTAGAATAGGTATTATTTCTTCTTTGAATGTTTGGTAGAATTCCCCAGGGAATCCATCAAGCCTTGGACTCTTGTTTTTTGGGAGGTTTTTGATTCCTGCTTCAATCTCATTACCGGTTATTGGCCTATTCAGGTTGTCAATTTCTTCTTGTTTCAGTCTTGGCAGCTTGTAGGTTTCCAGGAAGGCCTCCATTTCATCCAGATTGCTCAGTTTATTGGCATATAGTTGTTGATAATAATTTCTAATAATTGTTTCTATTTCCTTGGTGTTAGTCGTGATCTCTCCCCTTTCATTCATAATTTTATTAATTTGGGTCCTTTCTCTTTTCTTTTGGATAAGTCTGACCAGTGGTTTATCAATCTTATTAATTCTTTCAAAGAACCAACTTCTAGTTTCGTTGATCTGATCTACTGTGTTTCTGGTTTCTAATTCATTGATCTCTGCTCTAATTTTAATTATTTCTCCTCTAATGCATGGCTTAGGCGTTGTTTGTTGCTTTTTCTCTAGTTTTGTAAGGTGTGGAGTTACTTGGTGAATTCAGGACTTTTCTATTTTTTTGAGTGAGGTTTGGATGGCTATGTATTTCCCCCTTAGGACCGCCTTTGCAGTATCCCATAGGTTTTGGACTGATGTGTTTCATTCTCTTTGATTTCCATGAATTGTTTAAGTTCTTCTTTGATTTCTTGGTTGACCCAAACATTCTTGAGCAGAGTGGTCTTTAGCTTCCAAGTGTTTGAATTTCTGCCAAATTTTTTCTTGTGATTGAGTTCCAGTTTTAGAGCATTGTGGTCTGAGAATATGCAGGGAATAATCTCAATCTTTTGGTATCAGTTGAGACCTGATTTGTGACCCAGTATATGGTCTATTCTGGAATAAGTTCCATGTGCGCTCGAGAAGAATGAGTATTCTGTTGTTTTAGGGTGGAATGTTCTGTATATATCTATGATGTCCATCTGGTCCAGTGTGTCATTCAAAGCTCTTGTTTCCTTGTTGATTTTCTGCTTAAAGGATCTGTCCATTGCTGAGAGTGGAGTATTGAGGACTCCTACAATTAACATATTGTTATCAATATGACTCTTTATTTTGGATAACAGTTGGCTTATATAGATGGCTGCTCCCATGTTGGGGGCATGGATATTTACAATTGTTAGATCTTCTTGTTGGATAGACCCTCTAAGAATGATATAGTGTCCTTCTGTGTCTCTTATTACAGACTTTAGTTTAAAATCTAATTTGTCTGATATAAGAATTGCTACCCCAGCTTTCTTTTGAGGTCCGCTGGCATGGAAGATGGATCTTCATCCCTTCACTTTCAGTCTGGATGTATCTTTAGGTTCAAAATGAATCTCTTGTAGACAGCATATGGATGGGTCCTGTCTTTTTATCCTATCTGCAACCCTGTGCCATTTTATGGGAGCGTTTAGGCCATTCACGTTGAGAGTGATTATTGAAATATAAGAATTAATTGTCATCATGTTGCCTGTGAAGACGTTGTTTTTATAGATTGTCCCTGTAAATTTCTGTTGTATATCACTCTTGGGGTCTTTCTCCTTTTATAGAACCCCCCTTAATATTTCTTGCAGGGCCGGCTTAGTGGTCACATATTCTTTCAGTTTCTGCCGGTCATGGAGCTCTGCATCTCTCCATCCATTCTAAATGACAGCCTTGGTGGATAAAGTATTCTTGGCTGCATGTTCTTCTCATTTAGTACCCTGAATATGTCTTGCCAGGCCTTTCTGGCTTGCCAGGTCTCTGTGGATCAGTCTGACATTATTCTGATGTTCCTCCCTCTGTACATGAGGAATCTCTTCCCCTAACTGCCCTTAAGATGGTTTCCTTGGTTCTAAGATTTGCAAGTTTTACTATTACATGCCGGGGTGTTGGCCTGTTTTCCTTGATCTTAGGAGGGGTCCTCTCTGCCTCTAGGACTCGAATGTTTGTTTCATTCCCCAGATTAGGGAAGTTCTCAGCTACAGTTTGCTCAAATACATCTTCTAGTCCTCTCTCTCTCCACTCCCTCTGGGATTCCAATGATTCTGACATTGGAACGCTTCATGATGTCACTTATTTCTGATTCTATTTTCTTGGATTCTGAGTTGTTTTTCCCTGGCCTCCTCTTTTCCCTTTTTATCTATTATATTGTCTTCCAGGTCGCTTATTCGTTCTTCTGCCTCACTTACCCTAGCTGTTAGATTATCTAGATTGGATTGGATCTCACTGATAGCATTTTTAAGTTCTGCTAATTCACCTTTTATTTCTGCCCTTAGAGACTCTATGTTGCCATTAATTGATTTCTCCATTCTAGCCATTGTCTTCACAATTGCTAGCCTGAATTCCATCTCCAGTATCTTGGTTATATCTGCATCCATTTGTAAATCTGCAGCATAAGTCATAATCTCTGAGTCTTTTCTATTTTGAGGGCTCCTCCTCCTAGTCATTCTGTTGATGGGTGTTTGAGGGAATGTATAGAGTCCAAATTATTGACCAGAACCCAAGCAAGATGCACCTGTTTTCTTTGGACCTTAGGGTTGCTGGCCTCTTGTTTTCCCAGCCTGTCTTCTGGGGGAGGGGCCTGCTGCGCTTTTACTCAGGCAACCCTGTTGAGCGGAGTTGCCCTGTGCCCCTGTGGTGGGGGATGGGCTCAGTGGGAATCAGTTTTTGGGGCTTTTGTTCTCTGGTGGCTTTCCGCGTCTCTTCTGTGAGTCAGAGCAGAAGAGACCATTTCCAACCCTCTGCCTCAGAGCAGAGAGATTGCAGTCTGTTCTTCAGTGAGCTCTCCAGGCCACACTGTCTCCGTTTCTATCCGTCCTGCTATAAACTGCAGCGACCTTGGTTATGCGCCCCTCCGCAGCGCTCCCAGTCCTGCCTCCAGGTCGGGGCACATCTCTACCCTTTGTGCTTCTAAAACTGCCAGCCGCTCACAGTTCACGTGCACATGACCCCACTGCTCTGGGTTTCTACCCAGGGGGCTGCAGTTCACAGGCGTGACCCCACTGCTCTGGGTTTCCGCCCTGGGGGCTGCCCTGAAGTCCTTTCCCCGCCGCTACCAGTCTGTGAGTCTGTGCCCTGTCCGCAGCGCACGAGGCTGTCGCTCACCAGCAGTGTAGGATCCCCATGGCCAGGCTCCCTCCCGCTGACGTTTATCCTCTGATATCTGCCTGTGGAATCAGGGCTCCCCGCTTCAGACCTTGAAACCAACCACCTGCTATATTCTGCTTGTAGAGATCCTGATTTTCTTACATCTCAGGCTGGTTTCATGGGTGCTCAGATTGGCCTGGTAGATATCCAGCTCAATTCCGAGGACCAGTTGAAATAGGGTCCCCTACTCCTCCACCATCTTTCCCCCCTTACTCTATGTTTTAGAACAGAATTCAGTTTAGAGCAAGCCTCTGAAGTCTCACTCCTAAGCAACACTCCTGGCTAAGAAAACCAAATTTTATCCGGGTGTGGGAGCATGGCTTGCCTCTCCCCACCCACAGGTAGTGAATGTTAACTACTCAAGATAATCAAAATAAGGACTCTTCAACTGGTGCCAATGACTGGTTTATGTATCATCAGGTATAAGCAAATCTGCTTCCCTTATACTTAATAAAATTGTTTTTTTATTCCCCCACATGATAAATGCATAAAAACAAAGAGAAATTGCCCATTCTGCCTTTGGATATTTTTCTATGAAGAAACAATGACCATAACTGCTAAAGCCATATTACAACCCTAAGGGACCCAACATCTTGAGAGTGGAAAAGGAAATAGATGGAAGGAAACTGGATCCTGGAGAGAGGTTCTCTATTGTACAGGCAGCCTTCATGCACTTTACCATGTGACCTCATTGTTTAAGCATTATTAAGGTCTCAGTCACTTGCAGGAAAATCATCCCATTACATGCTCATTTTAGTAATCCTAATTTCTCATAAATTTGGTTCCAAAGAAAAATATGATGGTCTATTCCAATTGTACTGACATTACATAAAACATCTTTAGTGACATTACAATAATCTGTAAGCTATCTGAAGAATTCAGGAGATAGCATAATATAAACTTACCTAAAATTAAGACAAATGGAAAACTTAATAATTATAAGGAAATCCATTTCTCCGAGGTTTTTAAGCACCCATAATAATTTAAACAAATTATAGGATTGGCTGAGATATACACAAAATTGTATTTTTGTGTTTGTTACTTTTGGGAAATGTGTTTATGTTATCTTGGGGGACATCATAGCTTTTTTGTGGGACTTTATAGTTTATTACTATTACTTGTGGAAACATGTTTTTCTTAAATTTTCATTTCAAATTAAGCTTTACTACAATAATTTCTAATATTTTATAAAACTGACTTTTAATACATTGATGATAATTATTCGGTCCTGGCTCTATTTTGGAAGTCTCCTAAGAATGATTAATATCAATATAAATTTTAAAGTTTACAATACTTTTCATCATATATCATTATGATTATAAGGGAATTATATTAGATTTGTGTTTTATTATTTTTCATTTTTCTAATAGAGAAAACTAACTTCAGGGACTTCACATCACTTACTCAGTATTATAAGACCAAAGGGTCAAAAGAGTAGACAAACATGCTCTTAGTTCCATTATATATAATAATTCTATGTGTGGGTTAGTACAAAATCTTTTAGGAGCTCCATGGTTATTTGATGCAATACAGTTAAGTATAATTATAAAGAAAGTTTAAGGGGGCAAGGATCATTCAGCAATCTAAAAAAGAAGCATAAACAAAAGCTACCCAGATAGTTTATGGTTCTGAAGTCAGGAACTTGATAGTTTTTCTTAATAAGACTGGCAGAGTCATAGAGTTGAGAAATAACACATTCTAAAAACTTTAGGCTGTTCAGTATTAATAAGTTGGTCAAACGCCATGAAAATGCTGATGTTTAACCATTTTGAATGCTAAAAATGGCAATTTCATCAAGTTCAAAATTAAAAAAAATACAAAAACAAAAAAACAAGGACACCTGGGAATTAAAAATGGAGAGATGAGGGTGACTTGGTGGCTCAGTCTGTTAAGCATCTGCCTTTGACTCAGGTCATGATCCCGGGGTCCTGGGATTCAGCCCTGCATCGGGCTCCCTGCTGAGCACGGAGCCTGCCTCTCCCTCTCCTCCCCACTCATGCTCTCTGCCACTTTCTCTCAAGTAAAAAAATAAACTCTTCAAATAAAAATAAGTAAAAATGGAGAGATGAGTAAGATTAGAGAGGTACCAGTTCATGTTAAGATACAGTGAAAGATAACAGTGTTCTCTGTTGTAAATTATTCAGAAGCATTGGAAACTTTTTAAGGACAGAAATAATATAATATTTTCACTTATAACAGACCATTCTGGATGTGTAGAAATACCTGACTTAAGGTCAGGGTCATGGAGATCATACTACCACAGGACAAAAAATTAGTTACATTACAGTTAGTTGCAATTACTCAAGTAATAAATAATAAGGACCCAGGCCCTGGCATTGGTGAAACAAAAGCTTAGACGAGAAAAATATTTATGTGATAAAACTGGTAGGAATCATTGAATTATCAAATGTGGTGTTGATAAAGATTGGAAATGGTAGATTACTCTCAGGTTTCTCACTTGCATGACTAAGTGGCAAAACTACAGCCAGGTGGAAGAAATTATAGAGAAAAAAGTATATGAAGAGGGCAGGGGAGAGTGTACAAATCAAACTCAAAGGACAAAACAAGAAAAATGGGGCATCCTTTAGGTTAAAGTATAGTCAAGGTCATTAGGAAGGAAATTAGGAGGAGAAGAATGATTCAGAAGGCAAGAGAGAATAAAGGGTTAGAATACCAGTATTTTATAATAAATAGGGACAGCAAGAAAATCAAAGACTGTAAAACACGCATTGTATTTAGCAATATATGTTATCCTCTAAGAGTAACATCACTAAAATCTTGACAGTCACCATATTGTACAGGAAAGAAAATCTTTTATTAGTGGTCTTTATACTTTCATTTTTTCTTTTAAAGATTTTACTTATTTATTTGACAGAGAGACAGCAAGAGAGGGAACATGAGCACAGGGCATGGGAGAGGGAGAAGCAGGCTTCCCACAGACCAGGGAGCCCGATGTGGGGCTTGATCCCAGGACCCTGGGACCATGACCTGAGCCAAAGGCAGATGCTTAACAACTGAGCCACCCAGGCGCCCCTATACTTTCATTCTTAAAAATAATTTTTCATATTTTGTTGTTCGGAGTTCAATATGTGAGGTCTTGGAGAGCAGGCAGGCTCACATTCTAATATGGTTATATTAGGAAAAGCTGTTACCATCACCCCACCCTTGGTATGCCACTGGTTACAGAGAGAAATTTTTGCTAAAAGATTGGGGGATTAACAGAGTAATTAGGTTTTTACCATCTTCAGTTTGAGATTTATTTTGGACATTCAAATGAAGTTTATGAGTGGGCAATTGGGTGTACACTCTGACACTAAGAAGAGGCCCATGTCGGACTTAACTTCTAAATTACAAGCTAATAGATAGTATGTGACATAAAGGGAGAGTGTAGTACAATTTAAAAAAAAAAAAGCAGGAATAAATCTCTGGAGTACACAGAGATCTTGTGAATAAGAAACCAGGAAACGAAACTGTGTGAAGAGTGGTAATTAAGGGGGGGAAATAGGATCCCTATAATGATTAAAACAAAACAAAAAGAAAATGTTTCAAGGAAGAAAAGAAGTTTAATTTTGATAAATATTGCTGATACTTTGTATAAGATATGAAGAAATGGTCTTTGCCTTTGGGAGAATGAAGTTAATGAAAACCTTTGGTTAACAGTTTTTTTTTTTAATTTTATTTCATTATGTTATGTTAATCACCATACATTACATCATTAGTTTTTGATGTAGTGTTCCATGATTCATTGTTCGCGTATAACACCCAGTGCTCCATTCAGTACGTGCCCTCTTTAATACCCATCACCAGGCTAACCCATCCCCCCACCCCCTCCCCTCTAGAACCCTCAGTTTCTATTGAATGTTAACTATCCAGTCTAGTGACTGGATTGAGGAGAAAAAGTCTGATCAAGGGGTTGAGTGAATAAAACTATTACATAATTTTGCTGTGTAGAAGAGTAGAAAAAGAGGTGAATAGTGGTAGTAGGAGGTTATGTTGCAGGATTTTTTTTTTAAAGATTTTATTTATTTATTTGAGAGAGAATGAGAGACAGAGAGCATGAGAGGGAAGAGGGTCAGAGGGGGAAGCAGACCCCCCACCGAGCAGGGAGCCCGATGTGGGACTCGATCCCAGGACTCCAGGATCATGACCTGAGCCGAAGGCAGACGCTTAACCAACTGAGCCACCCAGGCGCCCCTGTTGCAGGATTTTTAATAGGGGATACAAAAGTTTGGGATCAGTTAAGTCAGATTCTCTGTGAATATTCACTATGTTTTTATTTTTCTAGAGTAAGTGCTTGGAAGTGGAATGGGTGGATCATCTTAAAGGCATATATTTAACTTTTTAAGAAATGGCTAGTTTTCCAAAAAGTCTATGCCATTTTACATTTGCACCAGCTGTGTATGAGCCACTTGTACTTTTTCCGTGCCAACACTTGATATTATCAGTATCGTTGACTTATTCCAACAAATGCACATCGGACTTTTTTTTCTGATGGCTAATGGGTATTTTGTATTTATTAGCTATTAATATATTTTGTTTATGAAGTACCTGTATATTAATATATATATTAATATATTTTGTTTATGAAGTACCTGTATAAATTATCTGCCCATTTTTTTATTCATTTATCTTATGAGATGGAAATATTTCTATTCTGGATATAAGATACTTTTAAGACACATGAATCAGGACAACTTTCATTGTGTGGCTTAACTTTGAGAGAACTTTAAAAAAAGCATTTTTATTAAAATAAGGTCCAGCTTTCAAATTTGTCTTTATGGTTCATGTTTTTTTTTTTTTTTTATGTACTATTTAATATATCTTTGGCAAACTTTTTTTTTTAAAGATTTTATTTATTTGAGAGAATGAGATAGAGAGAGAGAGCATGAGAGTGGGGAGGGTCAGAGGAAGAAGCAGACTCCCCACTGAGCAGGGAGCCCGATGTGGGACTCGATCCCAGGACTCCAGGATCACGATCCGAGCCGAAGGCAGTCGCTTAACCAACTGAGCCACCCAGGCGCCCATCTTTGGCAAACTTTAAGTCATAAGTATTTACCTCTTCTGGAGGTATAATTTTAGTTTTAATACTTCAGGCCTATGATCCATTTTGAGATAATTTTGTATGTAATGTGAGAGGGTTTATTTTTTTCCATATAGGAATAACAAGTTTCCAGCACCATTTGTTGAAAATGCTAGGCTTTTCACTGAATTGCTGGATACCTTCCTCAAGAATCAATGGTTTAGTTCTGGATGCTTATGTTTCATCAATCTATATTTGTCCTTTCACCAATATTTTATTGTATTGATTACTGAAACTAAGTTTTTTTTATCATTGAACATACACTGAAATATTAGTTCCAGGTGTATAATATAATGATTCAACAGAAGTTGAATCTAAGATTTTTAAATCAGGCAGTATACAGGGTTCTCTTGCCTTTGTGAAGTTGTGTATGGTTAGATGTTTAGAACATCTCTTTTAATATGCAAGAGATTCCTTATGTCTCTTTAAAGTTGATAGCAATCTAGTCAAGTTTGCAGGCTGTGTTACAATGCCAATAAATATCCAAGAGAGTTTGAAACCTCAGTGAGAGATAAGTAGTGTTGAAAAATAAAACTGCAATAAGTAGGGCATTAGCCATACTTGGTCTATAGCTCGGTTCAGATATTGAAGGTGAAATATAAGATAAATCAAGTATGATTTTTGAAGTGTGGTTCATTTGAACAACTGGAGAGAATATTTTTAAATTTTTGATAAAAATATACAAATGGTAAAACTGCAAATTTTAAGTGTAAAAGTCAGTGGTTTTAATTTACAATGTTGCACAATCACCATAACTAATTGTAAAAATTTCTCACCACCCTAAACAAATTCACTAACCATTAAATGGTTAACTCCTCACTGTCTCCTCCCCCCAGTTCCTTGAAGCCTTGAATCTACTATCTCCATGAATTCACACATTCTAGAATTTCATGCCAGGTAAATCATGCAGTTTAGTCATTTTGTGACTGGTTCATCTCACTTGGGCATAATGCTTTCAAGATTAATCTATGTTATAGCAAGTATCAAAACTTCATTCCTTTTTATGGCTAAATAATACTGTTGTATATAAATACTATGTTTTGTTCATTCCATTCATTTGTTGATGGAAGTGTGGCTGTTTCCACCTTATAGCTATTATAAATAATGCTGCAATGAACACTAGTGTACAAGTATCTGAGTCCCTGTTTTAAATTCTTTTATGTATGTCCTAAGAGTAATACTACCGGGTCATATGATAATTCTAGGTTTAACTTTTTGAGGAGTCACCATACTACTTTCCACAGCAGCTGTACCATTTCAAATTCCCATTATCTATGTACAAGTGTTCCAGTTTGTCTACCTATTCACCAATACATACTGTTTTTTTTTTAGTGAGAGCCATCCTAGTAGGTATGATGTGGTATCTCATTATGGTTTTGATTTGTATTTCCCTAGTGACTAACAGTATTGAGCATCTTTTCATATACCTACAGGTCATACTTGTAGATCTTCTTTGGACAAATGTGTATTCAAGTCCTTTGCCCATTTTTTAATTGGGTGGTCTTTTTTGTTGTTGAGTTTAATATTTAGAATATAGAAAGAACTTCTAAACTCTTAACAGATATATTTTCTCTCATTCTGTAGGTTCTCTTTTCACTCTCTGGATAATGTCCTTTAGTGCCAACATACACAGTCAAATATATCTATTTTAATCTTCATAAGCAGCAAGCTTGTTTTTGGTGTCCTAAGAATCTATTACCAAACCCAAAGTCATGCAAGTTTAGTCCTAAGTATGGTTCTAAGCATTTTATGATTTTAGCTTTTATATTTGTTTTTCCATTTGAATTTTTGTATATGGTGTGATACAGGGGTCCAACCTCATTTTTTTTACATGTGGAAATCCACTTGTCCATCCCAGCACTATTTGTGAAAAGGATTTTTTTCCCTTTGAATGGACCTGGAACCCCTGTCACAAATCAACTGCTCATAGATGTATAGACCAATGAGACAGAATTGGGAATCCAGAAATAAATTATACATCTATCCTTATGCCAGTACCGTCGTTTTGATTACTATAGCTTTGTAGTAAGTTTTGAAAGTATGAGTCTTCCAACTTTGTTCTTCTTTTTCAAGATTATTCTGACCACCGGGGGCCACTGATAATTCCATATGAATTTGAAGATCAGCTTTTCCATTTCTGTAAGAAAGGCTGTTAGAATTTTGATAGGGATTATATTCAATCTATTACCTTGGGTAGTATTGACAGCATATTTATACATCTGTTTGTTGAAGCCAGGAAATGGTTTTTTTTCTTAAAAAACAAATCTTTTGTAATTTATCTATTGGAGGAATATGAAATGTTATGCTCTATTACTTGGATCCAGGAAAAAGTTGTTTTTTTTTTTTTTTAAAGATTTTATTTATTTGACACAGAGAGAGAGACAGCGAGAGAGGGAACACAAGCAGGGGGAGTGGGAGAGGGAGAAGCAGGCTTCCCACCGAGCAGGGAACCCTATGTGGGGCTCGATCCAAGGACCCTGGGATCATGACCTGAGCCGAAGGCAGGTGCTTAACGACTGAGCCACCCAGGTGCCCCCAGAAAAAAGTTTTAATGTGCCAAAACTAAGAAAAAAAATATACTGAATAAACCTATTTATGGGGAAAAATACATTTTTTTAATAAATTGATTTGCATACTGTCATAGTTTAGCAATATTAGATTTATACTTCCAGTTGCCATTTTAAAAGTGAAACATAGCTAATAGAGCTCTCTTATGCTAAGAATTCTGTGCTTTATATAAAAGAGCCTCAACATTTGATTTTTAGGGTGACAGCTAGAACAATTTTGAACTACTAAAAAGGAAAGGTGTATCTATCTATATAAGGAGAGAACATTGGTGATTTTTATGTACAAGGTAACTCCTATTTTAGCAAACATTTGAGTAGCATAGAGGCAGTATAGCATAACGGTGAAAGCATAGGCTGAGTCAAACTTTCTACATTTGCCTCCCAGCTTTACTATTCACAGGCTATATAACATGGGGCAATTAAGATCTATCTGCTTCAGTATTCTCACCTATAAGATGGGAATAATACTTACTTCAAAGGGTTATGAAAGTTATTTTATATTTGCATATAGTCAGTGTTCACTAAAATTATATGCAATAATTTATACTATAGAATTATATTCAATAATTTATGCCTTTATTTCACTTTACTATTTATAAAATATTTTTAATATTCTTAATATTCTTTTACCTAATCTCTAGATTAATCCTGTGAAATAGGAGATATTATTAGCCTCCTTTAACAGATAAAGAAACTAAAATTCACAGTGATTGTGACACACCAAAAGCACATTAAAGATCAAAACATATAAAATTTTAGGTATGCAAGATAAGTTCTAGAGATCTGCTGTACAACATTGTGCTTACAGTTAAGCTTGTAGTTTAAAATTTTTTTAAGAGGATATATTTCATGTTATCTGTTCTTACTACAACTTAAATCAAAACCTATAAAACCAGATCTTATTAGAACCAAATAATTGTTTGTCAAGCCTGTATTCTTTCCACCAGAACAAACTGCTTCTACTTTTTTTTTTTTTAAGATTTTATTTATTTATTTGAGAGAGAGAGAATGAGAGAGAGCACATGAGAGGGGGGAGGGCCAGAGGGAGAAACAGACTCCCCGCTGAGCAGGGAGCCCGATGCGGGACTCGATCCCGGGACTCCAGGATCATGACCTGAGCCGAAGGCAGTCGCTTAACCAACTGAGCCACCCAGGCGCCCTCTACTTTCTATTTAAAGTGAACAGTAAGGACAACATAAAGTGAAATTATGTAATAAAAGAGAAACTGAAATAATGAATTTTTATAGCAATCTACAGAGAGTTAATTTTCTTTTCCTATGGTCAACATTTGTTTCTCCTGGTTTTCAAAAGAGAGAAAGTATATTACTCCTTGTAAAATTCATATAGTGGTTGGCAATTGTCTGAATGTTGTGGGATCATATTTAAAATTTGTACTATTCTGATTTTATTATGAATAATCACAATTTATCCTAAGTCTTATAGCTCTGGATGCAAGCACTTCAACGATGAGATATGCTTGCATATTTGCCTTTTATTTAAATAGATCTTGATTATTGACTCATATTTGAAGAAAATTTATCTTGTTCATTTTCAGAACCTCATAAATGTAAGTAAAAATGAAACATTAACAGACGTTTTTAAGATTCAACAGTACAATTTAGAACATGAGATACTTTAATAAACCTATTTTAAGTTAGTGAACCAATTATCTAGTTAGTAAATATTTGTCTATGCATGAATTTTACTATTATCATCCACTACTAAAATCAGAGTCATTTAAAACATTTTGATTAAAGTTATGGCTTTGAATTAGATGAAGAAGAGATAATAGAGTTTGGGAAAGGGATTTCCACTGCCTTCAAACAGATGTCATTTGAAAGAAAACAGCACAAGTGCCATGTGATTGGAATAACAAACATTGAGGCATGTAACACATGCACACAGAACTCACAGCTTAATAAGAAACATCTTTTGTGATATGGCATTAAATATAATCTTACTTATGGGCAATATTTACATACTTACACCAGAATTAAACATGATACTAGAGATTTTAGCTATTGTGAAAAAAAAGAATTCCTGAGTTTTCTGAATTTTAATTAGTTAACAATGATGTTTAGATTGGTCATTAGTCACCTAAGAGGTAGTAAATGTATTTCAATTAAACTATGATTCATAAATTCAGCAGTTTAATAGCTATTGAATGCTCATTCCACCTCAGATATTATACTAAATATTAAAAATGCAAATACTTAGAAAAAAGACCTTAGAATAATACCTTGAGACCGATATTAAACTCAATAGGTGCAACTGAAAAGAGAAATGAAGTTAGTTTGGTATAACTTGTTCTAGGAAAGTCATCCTAGGTACTAATGATAATTCATTTTGGAAATTCAGCTAAAATTATTGTCAAAATTTAATAGACTCTATTTTTTAGAGCAGTTTTAGGTTGACCGTAATATTGAGCAGAAGGTATGGAGAATTGTCAAACATTTTAGACTATATTGTAAATTGCTTTATTTTCATGTTTTGAAAGTCATTTATCTGCAGAATTTAATTATTTTTCTTGTGCTACAAAATTATTCTTTTAACTGAAGCTAAATTGACTCATAGTTCCAGTGAAGTTATAGGATGGCTTATTATTTTAATAATTAATGTTAATATTTTACTATTTTTTTCCAGTGAGTAAATGATATACAATTCCAAAAACATTCACACAATTACATAATAATTAGGATGGGGAAATTAAGTTAAATTCATAAATATGGTTGCACCAAATAAGTTCCTAACTGATGAAAGATTTATAAATAAAGAATAAAGCTATAAAAACATGAGAAGTAAAATAAGGTATGATACAAAAATAATCTAGGGGTGGAGATTTATCCCTGGGCAAGATATAAAATCCAAAAGCTGTAAAAGAAAATATATTTGTTATATAATATTTGAAAATTATATAAGTCTAGAGATGCCATAAACAAAACTGTACATTTCAAGTACAACAAAAAACTAAATAGAAATTATAATTCTCTTTAGCAAGTAAGGATCTTATTAAACAAGATGAAAAAGGAGGAAGATCTATGGAGACTATAGGCCAAACTATTTAAAGATAATTCAACAAATATACAAAATCCACCAAATCAAAAAAAAAAAAAAAAAAAAAAAACATCAACATGCACAAATTAAAAATGTAATGAAAGAATTGAGACACACAGGAAACAAGAAGTGATAAAGTGTAAATTTATATGAGAAGTTCTCCCAAGGTGAAAATGAAAAGTAATAAATATAACAGATGAAAGAATGATCTAATGATGAAAGAACCATCTGAAAAAAGCACTAGCCAGATTAAATTGAAAATAGCTTGAAAAAAAAAAAAAGAAAAAGAAAAAAAAAGTCTCCGTGTTCAGATAAAAGAGTTTCACCCTAGGGATTCTAGGGAAAAGAGAAGGACTCATAGACACAGAGTAGGTCATCAATTATTAAAAGCCTACTCTGCTGAAGTTGCTCTTCGGTGAGTGTTCACGTGAGATTCTAGTATCTTCCCGCACTGCACCCATTCGGAGAAGTCTATCCACATACCTCTTCCTCAGACTTCTTATTCTCCAATTTGCAACATGGAAATAAAGACCAACCAAAGGAAAAAGCAGAGGCTTTTCTTGATCTTGCTATACAGCAAGGGAGTCAGCCAATATGACTGGCATTTTGTCAGTCTCAAAGACAGGCCTAAGAGTGAGAAAGCTGCATAGTGGAAATAAGGAAAGGCTTCACGTATGCACTGAGTGGAAGTTGTTGGTACAGAGAAGCTGTAGATAGGGTGCCCCCCTTCTAGTTAGCCCATGTGATTGATTAGGGGTGCATATTTGGCTTTCTCTGATTGGTACTAAGTTGGAAGCAGGGACAAACAATAGGAGAGCTGTCAATTATTAATCAAGTCCTGGCTGTGTTGGTTCAGTTGTCACAGAAATTATTGTTTAACTGCCTGGATTGTTACCAAAGATAACAATCTGCCTCCCTATAAATCTGATTTACAGCAGGCTGGTTTCCTGAGCTGTTTATTGTAGATAACAGGGCTGGTTTCCTAGGCAGATTTCTTCAGAGTGTACATCAGAGTTCTATTTTTATCCATGGTCTGACCATTCTTCATTTATATATTCAGTTTCTCAGTACTGTGTTTGTCCCAAGTCCTGGAGCATCAGGCCAAGCCACTGACCACTGTTACTGGGTTAGTGAAGATCCTGTTTCTGGCCATAACTACTTCCAGGCAAAATGTGTACCAGGTATACTACTCAAAACGCTCTTCAGGGAGGAGTTTCCCCATTTACTTCTGTCCTTCAAAACCACAGAGTGCAGCTATATTAGTACTGGCTTAATCCAATTTGGGGAATTGCCAGCATAATGTGCAAAAATATCTTAAAAATACTATCTTTATTTTCTTCCTAAGTCAGTTGGTCATAGGGAATTCACCATGAAGACACAAATGATGTCATGAGGAAAATATACAAACAAACAAAAAACAATTTGACAAGAATAGGCATCTGGGCAACTTACTTATGTAACTTATTTGTGCTATCAGGGCTTGTTTGAGCCTAATCTCAAATATACCACTCACATTTGACATTGGAGTGCTGCTGTGCACACCCAACCCCATGTCTTGGGTGTGTCAGAAAATACCCAATTCATTATGGTCAAGGTTTATTCTCTAGTAGCCCTAGTAGCAAGCTAGAAGTCTACTGCATCTCAAAAGGAGAAAAGTTATCTGGAAAGATGGCATGGCTTTGCCTCAAAATCTCAAAGGACTAGGATAGGATTCACCTTTACAAGTTTGCCAGAAATTCCATATAGCATTCCTAACTGCCACAAACACTCCAAGCACCACCAGATTTGCTGATCTTTTGGCGCAATGATTGAACAGTTTGTATGGGAGTTTGTATTTGTTGCAATCTTTTCTTATTTGGAGTCTCGCTCAAAACAGGCAACCTTGTATATTATTTGGTAATTGGTTTGGAGTTGCACACTCCAATGAGGAAATATGTTGCTTCCAAAATCCAAAGAGCTCCATTAAGCATTGTTACTGCTTTCTTCATGGTAGGGAAGCAGATGCAGCAAATTGTCCTTCCCCTGAAATAGATAATTCAACCTTCCTGAGATAACTGGACACCTACAAATTTCACTAAGGTTTTAGACCTCTAGATTTTTGGGATTTCCTACTTTCTGGTATGCTTTTTTCTTAATTTATCTAAAGTAGTCCCAACTTCCTACTCTTCAAATACAACGAATATGTTATCATCAGGGTAATGAACTAGCCTGATACCCTATAGAATAGAGAGATGGTCAAGATCCCTGTGTACTACATTAGGACTTAGAACTGGTGCGTTGGTACGTTTTAAAATAGTTGAGTGGATGTGGGTTGCCGTCCCTGCTGAAAGGAAATGGTTCTCCATGTTGTTGTTGTTTTTTTAACAGGCTTAGAGGAAAAAATTGTTCATGAGATTAATAACTGCATAACTGCATTGCAGGTATTGAGGAGTGCGCTGATTTGCTCCAGCAATGAAACCACATTTGAAACAAAAACTGCAATTGTATCAACTGAATACATTTATGATAATCCACGGTCATTCGCCAAGGACCACCTTTCTTCATCAGAGGTCAAATAAGTGAGGTGAAGAGATAGGGTGGGAGTCAACATTCTTTCATCATTTTTGTTAACAGTAATCTCTGTAGTGCGTTTTGGAATGCAGTATGGAATTTGCTTTGTTGTTTTGATAGAGTTGGTGCTGGTAGCTTCCACTTGGTTTTTCTTGTCATTAAAATCTACATTCCATGAGTCAGGGAACTGATGTGGGGATTTTATAAGTTTTGAATATGTTTATTCAAACTATACATTCTAGAATTAAGGAAATAACCACATGGTGGGTTCAGGAACTTCCATGAAGTAGACCTGAGCCAAAATCTATTTCTTATGCTTCACATTTTTCATCTGAAAAAAAAAGTGGAGTGTGACAATAACATCTACTGTAAACTGTTGAGATATGAGAGGACTATAAGGGATATGCTTATCAAGTTCTGGCACTTAGTAAACCTTAAAAATATTAGTTTCTTTTTTAATTTGAGGTCCATAAAAAATATTTTCACTGTGGTGATAATTATTGGCAGTACAATCTTAAGTAGAAAAATTAAAGTTAAGAAATCAAGCCAAAAACATAGTTATTTTTCATTCTAAAATTCTGACCTTAGAGATTAATCTTCAATATAATTTCAGATTTTAAGTTTTTAAAATGTAAACAGTTAACAGGTTTTGTATTTAATTAAAAAAATAAAATTTATTATAATGATTATAAAATATGTATAGCAATATTTTGGGGGAAAATGCAATGTAAAATTTATCATTATATCAAAATACAATATAAATTTTTATCATGGACTGAGAGTAATTTATTTTGCCCAAGAAGGACAGTTAGAGCTGAAGCAAATCTAGTCTCTGAGGCTCATCAGTGAACAGGAAGGAGAGAGATTAAAATAACACATGAAGAGGGATGCCTGGGTGGCTCAGTCAGTTAAGCATCTACCTTTGGCTCAGGTCATGATCTCAGGGTCCTGAGATCGAGTCCTGCATTGGGCTCCCTACTCAGTGGGGAGCCTGCTTCTCCCTCTGCCTTCTGCTCCCCCTGCTTGTATTCTCTGACAAATAAAATCTTAAAAAAAAAAAAAAGAATAACACATGAAGAACTATTGTCATTACTTGGATACATATGAGGAATTAAAAGAGAGCAGTAAGAACCAAAAAATGCAGCATAGAAATGGAAGTGAGTATAGGAGGAAAGACTATCTGGAGTCTGAGGGTGAAAGCAGAAGGGAACAAAAAAGTTCCCTTCATATTTTATATTCAGCCAGTCAGCTTGTCCAGTATGACTCTTCAGAAATATCCTTTTTGGGGCACCTGGGTGGCTCAGTTGGTTGAGCGACTGCCTTCGGCTCAGGTCATGATCCTGGAGTCCCTGGATCGAGTCCCGCATCGGGCTCCCTGCTCGGCAGGGAGCCTGCTTCTCCCTCTAACCCTCCCCCCTCTCATGTACTCTCTCTCTCTCTCATTCTCGCTCTCTCAAATAAATAAATAAATCTTTAAAAAAAAAAAGAAATATCCTTTTTGGATTATTCTCTTTTCTGTTTCCACCGTTACCCTTGGTAACAGGTTCCTCTGTATTACTCAGAAGATAGACTTTTTTGAAATAAGAAGAATCACAATTTAGGGGCTGAACACACCCAAACATAATTTCTCCCTCATGTGTGGCATGCTGAGGGTAGAGCATTTCTCTTCTAAGCCACAAGTCAGGGACACAGAGCTTCAGATCACTGTGGTATCATCCATCCAGAAGACTGGGAAAGGAGAATGGGGGAGTGGTAGTACAGATACTATGTTACCCTCTTAGAAGGGACACTTTCCTTCCACTCATTTGCCTTGGCCTGTACTAATCATATGGCAGATATAAATCCTATGTAGGTGGCGAACTATAGAGACGCACATGGATAGTAGTTTCACTAACCTTTTCTTCCACTCTATCTTTACTCGTTTCTATCTAACTAAGATAGCTTTGTTTTAATTTTCATGACAATTTTCTCCTCCAATTCTAATCTATATATTTTCTTTAAAATTCTCATTTCTCAAAAGTGCCTTCATTAACAACCTATTACTACTAACTAGGGTGAAACTAAACTCCATATCCTGATTTATAAAAATCTCCATATTCTGGTTCCACTTTGCAAACTGGGCCAAATGATAACACAAGACATCTACTTTGTGACTTCTGCACATGTCATGCTACTTTAAATCTTACCCATGCCATCCTATTCACTGTGATGATTGTTTATGTGGATAGGAGGAAGGCTATCAACATTAGGAATTCTGTCTGGATACTAAGAAGACTTCACATCTAAGGAGATCCCTTCTACCTTCTACTCTTGATTTCAATCCAACCAGCAACCAGCTTTCCTGAGCTTTGTGGCTGTGAGATTAGTAAGAACATGGCACCTGGAAACATAACACAAACACGACAGGCTCTGCAAGATCCTGGAACAAGAGAACTGACAAAAATTATATATATATTTATATTTTCCCCTATGAAGTAAAGGCCAGACAGGAAAAACCCTAAGATGAGGGTCAGAATAACACAACTTCTTAAGACAAAGCTTGGATGAGAAAGGCCAGTGCTCATCTCTAAGCATGTCCATGAAAGGATTTTCTGGTGTCCTAGACCCCTAGATAGCTGCTGGGAAGGACTGGTAGTCTGAGTTATTTCTACTACTGAGTCAGAAGTAGCACCAGATTTTGCAGATGAGAAGTCCAGAGAATAGAAAGACTGTATCCAGGAGCATAAAGGGATACAATGAACTTCATGAATGGATTCTGCCAATCCACAGGACAGAGTTTTGTTCCCTCTCATTACTCAGGAGACTGTCACCTATTAAGGATCTGCAGGTTCTTACATACCGAGAGTGGTATGTAAGTAGGCAATATAACCCAAGAGAGCCCAGCAAACAGGAGGGGGAGGAGGGGGAGGAGGGGTCTTGCGTGTTCAAGTCTTGGGCTAGCAAGACTTTTTTTTTTTTTTTTTTTTTTTTTTTTTTTTTTTTTTTTT